>NC_056744.1:808073237-808230737 GCF_019279795.1 Protopterus annectens
GATATATGGTGGTCAAAGTTAAGGTCGCAGTCAACTTGAGATCCCAGATCCCTTACTACTTTGTGGGTACTTAAGGTATTGTTGTTGATTTGATAGTGTGAAGGGACATTGTTTTTGCCAAAGGGAATGATGATGCATTTCTTTGCATTTAGTTTGAGAACATGTCAAAGACACTAGTAGATGGTCTACATAAGACGCTCCTGAAGTTTACTGACATTATTTGGGGATTCAGTAATTGCACCTACTTTGCAGTCATCCACAGATTTGGTCAGCAACACTCCCTTAATTTTTGCCTGAACTTCTGAAAAGTATATACCAAACAGTATGGGGCCCACCACTGACCCTTGTAGCATCCCATGGTGGACAGGTCTGCTGATTGATGTGGAGCCACCCACTTTGATAGTGTGTGTCCAGTTTGTGAGCCAGTTGGCAAACCATCTTACAACAAAGGGGTTTACATTAGTTTGCTAAATTTATCTGTGATGCTCGAGTGTGGGATTGTGTCAAAAGTCTTTGCCAAGTCAAGGTATGCTATGTGCACAGATTTATCCTTGTCAATGGCCCTGGTTACATTTTCAAATAAATCAACCAGGTTTAACAGGCAGGATCTGCCCTTGACAAAACCAAACTGGTTTGGATCCAGAGTTTGGAGGTAGCCTATGTTTTTTACTAATGAAGCCCATGATAATATGTTCCATGACCTTACAGATGAGGCTGGTCAGACTTATGGGTCTATAATTCCCTGGGTCTGTTGCTAGGCCATCCTTGTGGAGGGAAAAACTGTTGCTGTTCTCCATTCCACTGGAACAAAGACTGTGGTAGGCTATGAATGAATAGGGTACTTAATGGTGATGTTAAGTCATATTTTAGCTTGTTTGGAATACAGTCTGGGATGCTGTCTGGTCCCATAGGGGCTGTGTTTTTTGCCTTGGATAAGGCTTTAATGACCTGATCTTCAAATATGTAGGGTGGGGGGAAGTTGGGGGCAAGGTTTGTGATAAGTTTGCAGGAGATAAGGGAGTGAAATTTTCACTAAATCTTTCCACAAGCAGGTTGATATTTCTGCCGGGTTTGTGTGTGTGTGATACCGTTGGTCACAAGTTCAGCACATGCTTGGGTCCAACCTTTTAGGCTACATACATAGCTGTAAAAGGCCTTATGGTTATCCTTGGCTGTGTTTGGTAATTTTTTGTCAATGATGCCCATAAAGGACTTGACATGTTGTTTTATTTGCCTGTTGAGGCGGAAGATGTTGCTTTTCCATTGTTGGGGCCTCACCTTTGTTTTATTGGACAGCAACTTTATGCATTTGTTGTAAATTTGTTGATATTGGATTTCTACCAGGGCAGCTTCTTTTTACTTGGGGGTCTGGGTTTGAACCTCTCTGGTACAACTGAGTCTATACACTTATGCAAGTGACTGTACAGAGCTTTAGTGTAAGCTTTGGTGTAGTCACCACTTTCAGTGAGGTTTAGAATTGATTTACACCTACTCTTAAGAGGGTATAATTTGCCTTGGTGAAGTTTTTTAGTCTGACTTTGCCCTTTGTAAGTTCTAGTGTTAGTGCCAGTTGAAAGGTGACTGATTTGTGGTCAGATTTAACTAATGAGGGTCTGACACATTTGGCAGTGCATCTGTTTGTCATGTTACTGAGGACCAAATCTAGTATGTTTGTTCCTGCTGTTGGGGTTTGAGCAATTTGTTGCAGGGCACTTAAGTTAACAAAGTCAAGGAACTTTTGCACTAGTGAGTTAAGGCTAGAGTAGGTTTCCCAGTTGATGGTGAGATAATTGAAATCACTCAAAACCAGAGTGTTTGACAATATCTGGCTTGACTCCAGTTTGCTCAATAGGCTTCGTGCACATCATGACTCATGGAGGGGGATCTATTACTGGCTATGACTTGAATGGGGCTGTTATCCACAGTAGCCTGAAATTCAAGTAACTCCAAGGAGTTGTCCACACACACACACACACACACACACACACACACACACACACACACACACACACACACACACACACACACACACACACCATACATGCACATAAAACTTTGTCAGGTGATTTGCAATAATAATAAATACATCAAAGACAAATAGGGATCTATGAATGTTACAGATACTTAAGGATATCAATTATCAATTCTGAACAAGGAATTACGAAACAAAGAATCATGAGTAACAATTTCTGAGTGACTTTGTTGGCTACAATGACCTACATTAGAAGCTGAAGTTAAGTGCAAACTTGCAGTACTGTGTTTTATTCTTCTGTAGTGCAAACTTGTAGTTTTAAAAGTACTGTATTTTATTTTTTCTGTTACCTAATTGTTTCAGTGAATAGTGTGCTGTGTGTCTCTCTGCTGTAAGAGGGGGGTGATGGTCTTCTCACTTCGTTGTTATCTGATATTTAACTGTGATCCTAGAGGGTTTCCTCTGTACTTTAAGTGCTAGTCACAAAGTTTGAGAATTCATTTTATGCTCAATTTCTGAGTGACTTAATTGGCTACAATCATCTGGATTAGAAGCTGAAGTTAAGTGCAAACTTGCAGTACTGTGTTTTATTCTTCTGGTAAGTGCAAACTTGCAGTTTTAAAAGTACTGTATTTTATTTTTTCTGTTACCTAATTGGTAATTTCACTGAATAGTGTGCTGTGTGTCTCTCTGCAGTTAGTTTCCCACCTATCCTCCCTGTTCTTGTCTTGGTGTTAGTGTTGGTGGCTCTGGAATTGCCTGCCCCGCCTGTAAGTCTGTATTTGAACACGCCTCCTGGGTCCATCTCATTTGCTCACTTGTGAGATCACATTCTGAGTCTAATGTTCATTCTACTTAATTCAGAGAGAAGATTTGAGAAGTCCAACCCACTTAGGTTCTTCCTTCCTCTCTCCTTGCACTTTACTAACAAAAAAAATGCACTTTATCCGCCTGCTTTTACTGTATTTGTGTTTCTTCCTACTTTATTTTGCTTTTGCATCTTTTTAAAACTATTCAGTTTTATTTAGTCTGCTGCATTTATTACTGCTTGGTAGCCTGATTAAATTGTAACTGTTATTTTAAGTCTTTTGGTTTAAGCACTTGGGCTTCATACCAGTTGTATTACATTAAGAAGATTTGTGGTCTGCACTGTTGTGGCAGGACAGGTAGCTTACAGCCTTCTAAGTTGGGAATTGCTGAGTGAAGGCTCAATGTCTGCTATTCTAAATGTGTATTAGTTCTGGTTTAAGCACTTGGACTTCAGGACAGTTATTCTACATTAAGAAGGTTTATGGTCTGCACTCTTGTGGGAGGAGAGGCTGGATTCTGCCCTTCTGAGCTGGGAATTTCTGGTCACAGGCTTATTGTGCCTGCTTATTTGAACTGTTTATTTCTGAAATTGGTGTGCCTTGTTTATGTAGCATAGACCAGATTCAGGCCTGCTGAAACAAGCTTTGTTTGTATAACTTGAGCACTGATCCAGGCCATCTTTTTTTGGAGAAGGTTCCCCTGCACCCTACTGGCAGGAGTGTGTAGTTAGAACTTGTCTGATTGAAGACTGCTGAAACAGGGCTCAGTTTTTAGTTTTTTTCTGGTTAATTGGGTAACTTGTTTAAATCAGCTTGTTTGTTTTCTCTTTCTCTCTCTCTCTCAATATATATATATCTATATATATATATATATATATATATATATATATATATATATATATATATATATATATATATTGCACTTTATTAATCTACTTTTACTGTATTTGTGTTTCTTCCTACTTTATTACTAGGGGCATTGACTACAACTCTGATCTGAGATATATAACAATAAGTATCCTTTTCTGTGCATTTAAAGTGTTTTTTTATTGTATCTGCAATATTTTCTGAAAAAAAAAAAAAAAAAAAACTATACTTGTTTCCCACCTTTCTAAACTAGTATAGTCCAGTTTTCAGGTTATTGCTGAATTCAGGGCTGTGTTACAAGTCTCTGTGTTTGCTCATACCTTACTTGGATAGAAGGAAGTTTCCCTGTTAACCTGTAAGAGTGGGGAGTTTGAGCAGCCTATCTGTCCCTGGAGGAGTGGTATCCGCCCAGAAATTAGTAGTTTATTGGCCATTATGGGCTAATTTCTATCTCTTTCATTTCCCGGTTTGTTTGTTTCTTTCAGCTTTTCCCAGTTAGGGGTCGCCACAGCGGAACTCCGGTCCGCTAATGATTGGCAGTAGATTTTGACGTGCTGGCTTGCCGGGCCTAACACACAACCTTCAACGAAGGAACACCCACTCACGCATGTCGCCACACAGAAGACGCTCTAACTGAGAATCGAACGGGCAACGTCTAACTGTGAGGTGACAATGCTACCGCAGCACCACCACCGCAGCTATCTCTTTTATTTCCCTACTATAAAAAAATGCATTTGCCCGGTTTTGCGCGCCGGGCAGTGCCAGATAGCTAGGGTATAACTATTCTCAGCTCCACAAGTCTCCTCTTCAATTTTTCCCTTGGAACTAGACAAACTTTCAACTTAAGCACTCAAACCATTAATTTCTCAGCCCAGCACTTGCTCAAAACTCATAGCAAGCACTTATAAACCCCAGCACTAGACCCCCCCCCATACTGTACAGAAGGACAAGGCTCTCTATTCGACCTTACCAGCCAATCAGTAAAACAGTTCACTGTACCTATCCAGGCATGTCCAAAGGACAGTTTCAGATGTACTCTCCAGCCCAACTGGTGAATCTGGGCATTTTGAGGCAATGTTACAACTGTCTCATGTACACAGACAATCCTTTCCTCCTACCACCAAACACTAATACATGTTAGATGCAATTATACAGCCAAACTGGAGGCTAAGTTTTCTCAACCCAAGACTGGATCAGACAGTCAAGAGGAGAAGGGAAATACTTGAATCAAACCACCAGTCTCACATAGACTCATTAAACCAGCACCAGCAAAAAACACACATAAATACACAAAACCATACTCGGAGGCTCTAAATAAAACTCTATAAAAGCAACAGAGACCTCCAAAGCAGACATCTAAGCAGCCTCCACCCCCAAACACAAACCATGAAACACATACTTTACAAAACCAGTTTGCCATGCAATCACATACCTTAAGGCAAAATGCCCAACACACTAGCAATAGGTGACTCTATAGTCAAGCACACTGATGTCCCACTCACTAGGCTGAACAAGGAGAAGGTTTTACAATATATATTATTGATTTATATTTTATTATTTAGTAATTTTTGGTCTATATACGCTAACTTTTAGACCTGTTTTATTTAATGACAGTATTAAACCTATACCGAGTAGCCTAAATTTATGTTATATTATATGTTACATGTCATATTTTATATTTTGATATTTTATTATTTTTATTATTTAGCGAGATATGATTAATATTATTTTTCTTGGGTAGCTGTTCTAGTTATTTAGATGCTTAGGACAGTATGCATTAATTTCATTATATTTATTATATTCATTATATTAGTTATTTTATTTGAAAGCAGGCAAGATACAATGTATGCATAGGTATTCTTTGATTAGGAAGCATCACGCTTCCATTATTAGTATTTATGCTGTAGGTTGAACACTGTCATTATTTTTATGTTATTTTATACATTTAACACATTTATCTACTTTATACAAGTTTAATAATCAAAATATTGGGCTTTTTTCTTTCATTTTCAAAGCCTGCTATTATTACAGTCTCGGTGTATGAATTTTTATTATGTTAATAGAGAATTGCAAATGCACCTTAGTTAGTTAGCTGTGATCTGTACCTTTAAGGAGCTAAAGGAAGAGCAAGGGGCGTGGTTAAGTGTTTCAATGCTGGTATTTAAATTCACTTGTAATGGTGTGAATGGTTTGCTTGTCTGAAGACGTTAGTGCAAGGTACTAACGAAAAGCTTTTATAGTGGCTTAATAAAATTTGTTGTTTTTCATGTTTTTTACGTTTGGACTGGCCTGAGTCGAGTTCTTGGCTTTTGAATTAGCGGTGGTTTTTGCTAGTTTGTTTTTCCGGTCTTGAAGTTTATTTCTTTGGTGTTTTTATGTCCATCGCTTCATCGCCAGCAGGAACTATTTCAGAACCAGGAGATTTAATTATTTTAATCAACCTTCTCACAGAGAAAGTAGAAAACTTAATGCAACGTGTGGAATGTCTTTCGCAGAATACTTCATTATTAATGGACTTAATACTTCACAAACACATTCCTTGCGGATGCCTTTAACTGGATCTTTGGGTTTGACATCATCTAACGGAATTATTAATGAATCAGTGGTTCTACCTAACCTTACAACTCATTTGTTGACGCAAGAACGAGAAGGGAGTATGAAGAATTTAGTAAGTGGCTATATGAGCCCCCCAGGTGCACTTGGTTTAGCACAACAACAGAACAACTTCTCGGATGGCCAAAAGGGAAGGTATGTGAATTTTAATTTAAATGAATGGCTTAATAGGTCGTTCCGTTTTGGATTTGAAAACGACTGAGCTAGTAATGAAGTTATTGAACAGGAGAATGTGAGTCTGCCTACTAAATTACATGTATTTGATCAAAAACTACTTAAAAGTAGAAAATTACAACTCGAGGTGGCATATTTCAATGAATGTAGGCAAGCACACATAGTCCCTAAAAGCCTCCGAGCCTGGCAATACCCAACAGGGCTAGAGGAAGGTTCTAAATTCCACCAGGATTTGATAGCCCTGTTTGATAGACATGGGAATGAGTTGTTAAACCTAATTAGTGTACATTATCAAGAGACTATTAATGAGTTGAATAAGGGATTATCCATTTTAGATGAAGAGATAAAAACTGATGTTTGTTTCCCAAGGTATAGATTTGAATATGAAAGGTCATATACTAGTATTGACCACTTTATAACAAAGATTACCTCAACTAAAGTCAAAAAATTACAAAGAGACATAAAGGCTTATAAGGATGGTGTAGCATATCCAAACCCCCTAAGTCTCAGGGTAATTTTCTGAAAATTAACCCTAATCTACCGAAACATCCAGTGAGGCCTTGTGGAGAGGGCGATATAACATCAGTTATGGAGCAGAACAAGGGGACCAATCAAGAGAGACTGAGTCTAGAAGGAGTGGATGGAGCAGGGGAGCAGGGAGATAATATTGATAATCCAAGTCAATTTGATACAGGGTTGGTCGGGGTAAATTTTCAAACACAAGCCTCGTCTCCTCAACAAACATTGAGCAGAATGACGAGAAACAAATACAAATCGAGGAAGAACTGATGGAAGATGTTAGATTTCCTAATACCCGATCAAATAAACCCTTTGAAGTGATATATAACACAGGGAAGGACTTCAAAATATATAATTATTCACATTTTGTTTTCTCCCAACCCCTTGTTGACATTTTAGCCAAGGGCTTAACTTTTATACCCTCTAGACGTGCTAGTGTTGATAAGTCAATTTTAGACCTCAAACTCTTTGTGAGAAAGTTGAACTTGGCCCTTTTATTGGGAGAGTCGGTCCAACCAAGGCCTATGTATCACATTCCAAGTGCATATAATCCACCTTTGGCCCCTTGCTTGGAAATGTTTGAACATATGTGTGATGTGGACATTAGGAATTTGCTTAAGTGTAAACGACAGACCCACTTCAACATTTCCAAGATTGAATTGGACTCATTGGAAGCTCTCAGTTCTTCTTCTATCAGAATAATGAAACCTGACAAAGGAGGTGGATTAGTAGCTATGGAACAGGATGAATATACAGATAGACTTTTAGTGATACTTTCTACAGAGACCTATAGAGAAGTATCTAAGAATGAATTGAATATTAGTATGAACTGTGTGCGGTCATACTTTGAAGACATGTTCATTAGTGGGTCTCTGGATATGGACATTTACAATTTTATTTCAGTACCCTCACCACGCATTCCAGCATTATTTGGGAATCCTAAGATTCATAAAAGTATTGGTGATCCCCCTATGCACCAATTAGTGAACACGAGGGGTAGTATTACCTATGCAGCAGTGAAGGTAGTAGACACCGTCCTCAAACAATATGTATCGCAGGTACCACACATAGCCAGAGATTCTTGGTCCTTTTTGGAAAAAGTTAGACTAGCTACCTTTGAAGGAAATGCCTATTTTCTGACCATTGATGTCATTGATTTATATTCTTCAATCCCCATGAGGTAGCACTTAAATGGATTCAATTGGAGATGATTTATTACCAAGCTCCACCCAAAGAGATATCTATGGTGAGCGAATTGTTGAATATTATTTTGACATGTAACTATTTCACATTCAATAACAGATGGTTCCATCAGTTGATTGGTGTTCCTATGGGGTCTCCGTGTGGTGCCAGTGTAGCTAATTTGGTCATGACTCATTGGGAAAGAACGTTTGCCTTTCCCAATAATATTATTCAAGAGAAAGTCGTTCTGTATATAAGATTCTTGGATGACATTTTTATCTTGTTTAATGGCTCACTGGAAGAAGCCCAAGACCTAGTGTTCAGCTTCAATAATTCATCTGACTTTTTGAAATTTACTTGTACAATAGACATGGAGAAGATATCCTATTTGGATGTGGAACTTTACAAAGACAGAAGTCTAGGTCAGTTTGGAGCCAGAATCCATCGGAAATCAACTTTCTCTAATTCTTATCTACATTATGATAGTGACCATCCGCTTCATCAGAAAAAGGCTATAATCAAAGGACAACTTGTAAGAGCAGCTAGGATGGTGTCAAGGGATAGTGAATTTTTGGAAGAGTGTGATTTCATAGCCAATTTATTTCTGGATCGAGGTTATCCAGAAACTTTGATTGATGAGTTGTGTCTTGAAGTTAAGACCAAGAGAGCTAATGGCTATTTTTCTTCTATCTTGAGTCATGTTGTTTCTGAATTGAGTCATTCACCATCACCTGTATGCCCTGATTTCCAGGGAAATGTGTCCATGTCCATTTTTATTTTAACTTTTAATACAGATGCCAATGACATAGTTACTATAATTAAGAGGAACTGGCAATTACTATCCCCTGAGTTACTTGGAGGTCCAATTTTTGATAAAGCCCCATTGATAACATACAGAATGGGCCCTAACATCAAAAATATTCTGGAATTTAAGTGAAATTTAGTAACACCAAGATCAGGGCTGTATAAATGTAATATGTGCAAGTATTGCAGATTTGTCCAGGCAGGTACAGCCTTTACAGTTAAGAACAGGAAATTCCTCATCAGGGGACTTTTCACTTGTTCCAGTACCCAAGTGGTATACCTTGCTGAATGTTCATCATGTCCCAGTTTTTACATTGGCAAGACTGAGCGGAAACTCCATGAAAGAATGTACGAGCATTTGTATGCCATAAGATTAATGAAAATGGACAATGCTTTGGCTATGCACATTCAGAACAACCCAAACCATGAGTTTACATTTATGGGTTATAGATCAACTGTATAATACCAATTCTTATGGACCTGTGACATATAGATTAGAATGTAAAGAGCTTCTTTGGCAATTAAGATTGGAAGCATATCACCCCCCTGGTCTCAACAGCTCGTTATCCATTAGTTGTTTTTTAAAACTTAAAAGTTTGAAGAGGTGACGAGCTGTTTATTGTCACAATTTTTTAAAATGAGAGTCAAAAAATGAAAAATGAGAGTCGACAAATTAATGGTTTTATAACTCTTTATTAGTCGACAGTGGTGGAAGGTTAATAGTCATTAGTTATTGTTATGATTATATATCATGATTATTATTTTACAATATATATTATTGATTTATATTTTATTATTTAGTAATTTTAGGTCTATATACGCTAACTTTTAGACCTGTTTTATTTAATGACAGTATTAAACCTATACCGAGTAGCCTAAATTTATGTTATATTATATGTTACATGTCATATTTTATATTTTGATATTTTATTATTTTTATTATTTAGCGAGATATGATTAATATTATTTTTCTTGGGTAGCTGTTCTAGTTATTTAGACGCTTAGGACAGTATGCATTAATTTCATTATATTTATTATATTCATTATATTAGTTATTTTATTTGAAAGCAGGCAAGATACAATGTATGCATAGGTAATCTTTGATTAGGAAGCGTCGCACTTCCATTATTAGTATTTATGCTGTAGGTTGAACACTGTCATTATTTTTATGTTATTTTATACATTTAACACATTTATCTACTTTATACAAGTTTAATAATCACAATATTGGGCTTTTTTCTTTCAGTTTCAAAGCCTGCTATTATTACAGTCTCGGTGTATGAATTTTTATTATGTTAATAGGGAATTGCAAATGCACCTTAGTTAGTTAGCTGTGATCTGTACCTTTAAGGAGCTAAAGGGAGAGCAAGGGGCGTGGTTAAGTGTTTCAATGCTGGTATTTAAACTCACTTGTAATGGTGTGAATGTTTTGCTTGTCTGAAGAAGTTAGTGCAAGGTACTGACGAAAAGCTTTTATAGTGGCTTAATAAAATTTGTTGTTTTTCATGTTTTTTACATTTGGACTGGCCTGAGTTGAGTTCTTAGCTTTTGAATTAGCGGTGGTTTTCGCTAGTAAGGAGAAGGTTACTGTTAGCTGCCTGTCAGGTGCCAGGATCTGCCACATAACAGAAGCACTGAGGTCACTCCAGAACAAGTACAAATATGACTCTGTCATTGTCCATGTCAGTGTAAATGACCTGAGCCATACCTCTCTTGACAACATGAAAAGAGACATGGAAGAGCTCTCTGATCTCGTAGTCCAGGCCAGTATGACCCAGACGCTGAGTAGTATCCTGCCCTCACCAAGAATGATACCATGGTATAAAGAAAAAAATATCAATTTCAACAATTGGCTAAGTTTCTGGTGTCATTCAAAGGGGATCTAGTGTCTGTCCACCTTGGATGACATGCTCGACAAGCCACACTGCTTCGCTAGAGACGGCTTGCACCTGTCACCCTTAGGCTTTTGAATACTGGCCAAGGCTCTTGCCACCCCTATAGTGCCTTTCTTAGGCAATGCTCAAAAGACAAGCCCACCACTGTAAATAGCACAAGTAACAAAAAAATGAGGGTAATGCTACTTAATGCCAGAAGTCTAAACCTCAAAAAGCATGCACTCGAGGAACTCCTCAGTATGGAGAAAATTGATATATATGCAGTAACAGAAACCTGGTTTAAGGCTCCAGAGAGCACCCCAGCACTACCAGGCTACAACTCATACCATACATTTTGGCCACAGAACCCGGACTGAAATACAAAAGGTGGGGGCGTATCCATATTCATCAAGTATACCTACACCTCCAGGTTAGTGGCACAACACGATCCTTCATAGTTCATCCACGTGCAACTAACAATGGGCAAAACTGCAATTCAAATTGTAGCTTGCTACAGATCACCCACCATGTCCCAGGACCCCCATTTCGCATTTCTGGAAACACTGGGAAACATAAAAGTCCTACCAAACACCCTAATATTGGGTGATTTCAATTGCCCAAACATTAACTGGGAGAACTACTCAAGTACTAACTCCCTTGCCCAACATTTCCTAGAATTATAAACTCAAATGCCCTGGATCAACTGGTCAACACTCCCACCAGAGGTGACAACATATTGGACCTAGTCATTACCAACATGGGTGACCAGTGTACCACACCAGAGGTCAACCCCTCGCTGGTTAGATCTGACCTTAAACAAATCACTCTGGATATCCACATTCCGCCCCCACCCCTGGTCAAGGAAACCACTGTGATAAACATTTCAAAAGCAAACTTCACATTACTTAAGACCAAGGTGGAAAGTTTCAAAGCCCCCATGCTAAAGGATAACCCTATCCAAGCTGCAAAATCCTTTACTAATGCATTCCACGGACAACTACAAGAATGCATGGATCATGCTATTCCAAGCAAACCAAGACTCACTCCTCCAAGAAAAGGAAACCAGTCTGGTGGACTCCTGCCATAAACAAGCTATACAACAGAAGGAGGAAACTAGTACAGAAAAGAGCAAAATCCCAAGAAGGGAAGACATCCCTGATCAGTATCAGCAAGAAACTGCGATCCCTCATAAAATCATCCAAGGCTAGCTTCGAAAGAAAAATTGCCAAGGACTCCAAAGATAACCACAAGGCATTCTTTAGCTATGTCAAGAATCTAAGTAGCAATGCGCAGATCTGCTCAGAGTTAGTGCAGAGTGGCACAAAATATACTGAACCGACCGATATCGCCAACATCCTGGCAGACAGGTTCAGTGCAAACTTAACCCCCTCTCACCCGCAAAAGGGCCCATAACCATACAAGAGGAAAGTACAGCCCTTGAAATCACAGACACTCAGGTTAAAACAGCTCTCTCCAAAGCCAAAAATACAGCATCAATGGGACCAGATGGTGTCCCAGGCTGCATCTTACATGAGCTCAAAGATGAACTAACCCCTCACCTAAACACACTGCTCAAACTCAGCCTTTCTACAGGCTACGTACCCATAGAGTGGCGCACAGCAACAGTTATTCTGCTCCACAAAGGTGGAGCCACAACAGACCCAGGGAACTATTGCTGTATAAGCCTGACTAGCTTGGACTGCAAGGCTATAGAGTGCATCATCATGGAACTCATTAACAGAGACAATGGGAACCTCCAAACACTGGACCCTACCCAGTTTGGCTTTGTTAAGGGCAGATCATACCTCCTAAACCTAGTGTACTTCTTTGAGACAGTTACCAAGGCTATAGACGAGGGAAATGTGGTACACACAGCCTACCTAGACCTCACAAAGGCCTTTGACATCCTTCCGCATTCTGGTATTATAGACAAGCTCACCAGCCTGAACATAAATCCCTATGTGACAAGATGGGTTGACAACTGGCTCACAGACAGAACCCACATGGTGAGAGTTGCGGGAGCTAGGTCTGACTCTAAACCAGTTACAAGTGGCATTCCGCAGGGATCAGTCCTAGGACCCTTCCTGTTTGGCATATACTTCTCAGAGGTACAAGCTAGTACAGTAGGACTATGGCTGACCAAGTTCACAGACGACCGCAAACTAAGGGCTATAATTGACTCTCCGGCTGACATAGACATCTTCCAAAAGGGTCTCACTGAGACGGATACCTGGTGTCAAAATCATGGCCTCAAGCTAAATGCCAAAAAGTGCATAGTCATCCCCTTTGGAAAAAACAAAGTACCCACAAACTACCACATAGGTGGCAGTCCCCTAAATACGGAAGACATAATAAGGGATCTGGGGACCCAAGTAGATAGTAATCTCTCCTTTGATAATCACATTGACAAAGTTGTTAGACAATCCTTCTATGTGGCCCACCTAATCAAAAAAGGGTTCACATCCAGATCAAAAGAGGTCATTGTGCCCCTCTACTCATTACTCATCAAACCCATCATAGAGTACAATGCCCCATTTGGGATATACCTTACAAGACACCTGCAACAGCTGGACAGATCAAAGAAGTACCTCACCAAGAGGATCACTGGCCTCAAACAGATGCCCTATGCAGCTTGACTGAAGACACTCCAGCTGTACTCGGTTGCATACCGCCTACTCAGAGGTGATCTCTGCCTGATATACAAGGCCATGTCCAACCCAGAATTGATGGACATGCTCCACCTAAAGAAAACCATATCCCCTTGAGCCACACACTCTAGGGATCTAAGCCTCACCACAACAATAAATAGGATGTGCTGGAGGGATAGATTCCTGTCCCAGAGACTTCACATGCTTTGGAACAACATTCCAATCTACATTAGGCAGACCTCCTCACTAACAGATGCCCTACGCAGACCATCTCAAAAAACTCCAGCTTTACTCCGTTGCATATCCCCTACTCAGATGCAATCTCTGCCTAACATACAAAGCTATGTCAAATCCAGTGCTGTTGGACATGCTCCACTTAAAGAAATCCCAATCCCTCTGAGCTACATGCTCTAGGGACTTAAACCTTGTCACCACAATAAATAGAACATGCTGAAGGGATAGATTCCTGTCCCAGAGACTTCCCATACTCTGGAACAAACTACCTATCTATATCAAACAAAGCTCCTCATTAGCACTCTTCAAGAAAAATCGTGATGATTTAATGGGAAATCGGAAATTCCTCCCGGGGATCACTTCTGTGGCTCTGCTCGACAGGGGCACAGGAAAATAATCTCCTTGGATGGCGAAAGCCAGGGTACCTTTTTGGCTAGGCTTTTATAGGCCCTAGGGTGAGGGTAGTGTGACAGCGGTGAGGTCTGCGGTGGGTGTGATGGATGCATTTAAGGTGGAGGTGGGATTATATCAAGGTTCAGCTCTGAGCCCTTTCTTATTTGTAATGGTGATGGACAGGTTGACAGATGAGATCAGAGAGGAGTCCCCATGGACTATGATGTTTGCAGATGACATTGTGATCTGTAGTGAGAGTAGGGAAAAGGTGGAGGAGACCCTGGAGAGGTTGAGATATGCTCTAGAGAGAAGAGGAATGAAGGTCAGCAGGACTAAGACAGAATATATGTGTGCGAATGAGAGGGAGGATAGAGGAATGGTGGGGATGCAGGGAGTAGAGGTGGCCAAGGTGGATGAGTTTAAATACTTGGGATCAACACTTCAGAGTATTGGTGAGTGTGGAAGAGAGGTGAAGAAGAGAGTACAGGCAGGATGGAGTGGGTGGAGAAGAGTGTCAGGAGTGATTTGTGACAGACGAGTACCAATAAGAGTGAAAGGGAAGTTCTGCAAGAGGGTAGTGAGACCAGCTATGTTATATGGGTTGGAGACAGTGGCAGTGACAAAAAGGCAGGAGACAGAGCTTGACATGGCAGAGTTGAAAATGTTAAGGTTTGCACTGGGTGTGACGAGGATGGACAGGATTAGGAATAAGTATGTTAGAGGGTCAGCCCAGGTTGGAAGGTTTAAAGACAAAGCCAGAGAGGCAAGATTACATTGGTTTGGACATGTGCCGAGGAGGGATGCAAAGTATATTGGGAAAAAGATGCTAGGGATGAAGCTGCCAGGTAACAGGGAAAGAGGAAGGCCTAAGATAAGGTTTATGGATGTGGTGAGAGAAGACATGCAGGTGGTCGGTGTGACAGAGCAAGATGCAGAGGACAGGAAGAAATGGAAACAGTTGATCTGCTGTGGCGACCCCTGACGCGAGCAGCCGAAAGAAGAAGAAGAGGGGCCAATAGCCTAGTACCTACCTATGAACCTATGAACCTATGAACTAACACTTTTCAAGAGAAACCTTGATGAGTGGATGGGAAACAGAAAGTTTACCCCGGGGATCACTTCAGTGGATCTGCTGGACAGAGGCACAGGGAACTAATCTAAGGGGGTGGTGAAAGCCAACACATTCTGGCTAAGCTTATAAATGCCTTCAGGCAGATAGCCTAGTACATACCTATGAACCTATGAACAAAGGTAGAAGGAGAAACAGACAAATCTGATGATATTATAAAATGATGGTTCTGCAGATATATTTTCCCAGTCTGTGGAATCCACTGTGCTAAGGACTGCATTAAGACTGATAAAATGCTGTATTGTGCTATCTTTTGTATTTCAAGCATAATAATGAAAGCATTAAGTTATGAACAATAATGAGAAGTTATTATAACTGTGCAGATTTTTTCTAGATTTGCAATGTGTTATTATGGTTGAGATAAAGCAATATAAGTTACTCATACTATTTTATAAAACAGATATTTAGGAACCAGCACATAATGAATGGGGTGTATATTGGAATACTTCATTAGATGAGTCACTTTATCAACCATCAAAAGGCATTAATAGAAAATATCAGATAGAAGGGAATATTAGATGTAAACATGACTTAATTGTACAAAGGATACCTGGATCAGACAAGTGAACCTGGTACCCAATTAGCATATACAACTTAGCAGTGGATAACTTATTAATTAAAAAGAATGTCAAATTGGAATTCACAATATTGCCCCAGATTGCTATACCAAGCCATCCAGTGATGTGAGCATTGGTTGTAAATGATTATCACTGTTGAAGTGACACCCCAACCCCATATGCTAAAATGGGAAACTGGGGTTGTGGATGGATGGACTGTTATGTGAGACATCAGCACAACTAACATGCTACAAAAGAGATGCTTTAGTTAACATTAAACTCAGCCCTGCTTTGTCCTTGACCCCAAGATCACAGGCCTAACAGTAATTTTGAAATCTACTTGAGATAAAAATAAGTAATTAGATGGATACAGAGAAATGGCAGCAATGGTTTGAAGAGTCAGTTATGGTTATTGTTAATCTAAAGTATTTACTTGAGAAACATTAGAATTCTCAGCCTAAAAGCTGTGCATAAGTCATTAACATCAAGTGACAGCTTGGAGCTCTGGAATCAAAACCTATGGCCTTGATGACTAACTGCTGATTAATATACTGAGCATTAGTCTTTTTCAGCCCTTACTGGAAGATTTGAGTTTTGACATGGGTTTGATAAATGTCCACAGTTTCCAATCAGCAGCAAGCTCTGTTAACTACAGCCCATTGTCATCACGTTTTACAGAAATAGCAGCCCTGGAGGAGCCTGCATGTGACTTTTCTCTATATATAACAAATAGTCCTAAGCTTAAATGAATGGGGCTCTGTCAGAGAACCATTTAAGTATGCAGTGATTTACACCTTGTCAATAACAGCAGCATAACAGCATGGTAAATAGTGTCATAGGCCTTAACTAGGTTCAGGTAGTCAATGCAGAGATTATGACTTTTATCCATGGACTCTGTACCCTTTTGAAGAACTCAAGTAGATTGAGCAGGTATGATCTCCCTTTTAAGAAGATGCACTGTGCACTGATATGTGCCCAAGATTATAAATTCATTTATGTCAGTGTTTCTCAGTTCAACTAAAATACATTCCTTATATTCCCAAATAATGATGAGACTAAAAGGCCTGTAATTTCTAGTGTCAGTAAAGGGAACACTCATATGTAAGGGCACTAGAACAGCCATTTTCCATACCTCAGTGCCACAAGCAGTGGACAGACTAAAGTTCATGAGGTGATGAAGTGGTACACCGAGGTGGGACAAAATGCTTCTCAACAGACATCCATGGATATTGTCAGGACCAATGAACTGGTATTTTAGTTCTGGAAAGCACCAGGAGGACCTAATCCTGATGTTTTCATGGGGAAAGTATGAGTAAGACTGGAAGGGCAATTGGAAGGATGGTCGGGGTAGAGCTGAAAGAGAATTTGTTGGCAAGAATGTTGGCAATGCCTGTGGGGTCAGAAAGAAAATAGTCCATCTAAGGTAAGGTCAGTACAAAATTTTGAGTTTCTACTAATCTTCCTAAAGCAGCTAAAAAGGCTTTATTGTAGTCTTTGAATTGGTTGCCAGCACAGAAGTTCATTGTCAACCTTAGGTATCCTAATTAAGTCATTGTTTTCAATTTTAAATCCCTTTCATTATGTTAGAGTGGAGCTCTTTTATGGATGACCAGATGCAACTTTTATTGTTTGCTCATGTGAGAATTCCACCATATGGGTTCAGTTCATAACTCTCAACTGTTCAGCTTTTTGCAGAATGTCCAGATTTTGACTCATATTGTTAGTCTTTTGCTCATAAAATGTGTGGTTTTCTGGAAAATCATTCAAGACTCTAATCATTAAATAATAACATACATTTGAGATTCAGACTTTACATCCTTCAGAAAATACATACTAGCAGATAAAAAGTTATACCTCAAATTTCTAAGTTTATAAGAGCAATGTTTAAAATCTGTCCCTGTTTTGGGGCCTTTGCTCCCCTCCCCCAATTATTTTTTGGGTTTGTCCAGTTTTCTCATACATAGAGGTTGAGTACTATAGTTAGGTTTGATCTTGTTATTATGCTTACATCAGATGACTATGGATGCTTCAACTCACAACAGCCATAACCATGATAAATGTTATCAAAGTTGGAGTAAAATTCAGGTGAGTATGTAGATCATACAATACACAGTTGGCAGGAATCTTTGCAATTTCTGATTTTCATTAACATCAGTAAAAGGTCAGTAATTGGTTTTGGAATAAACTTTAAACATAGAGGAGCTGTTTGGTACCACAAATCAGATTTTAAGGAGGACACAGTAAGATAGCCAGATTTAACTAGGAAGAGGACCTCACTGTAAAACTATGTGACAAGCTAGGTGAATAAATGGAAAGTCTGAACCTTGTTATATTTGCTTATAGTTCTTAATAATATTTTTTTCACATATATGGAGAAAAATATATCACAATGAGCAAAACCAGTGCTGTAGGAATTCCGGGCAAACGGGGAAACTGCAATATACAGATATACAATAAATATGAGTTCTGCATACTATTAGACAATCATTTCATGAACACCCTACAAATTCATTTCCTAAAATAATGTGATATAAAAGATACACTGTAACCACAAAACCTACAATCAATGATTGCCACATTGCATTCCTATGAAAAACATTGAACAGAATAAACATGCAGGGCTAAGAGAGCCTATGTGTCTACCATGTCTTGCAGAACAAGCCAAAGCAAAGTCCATCAACAAAAGTTTTTATTCCTATACATGCAAAAGAAGGAATTGAGTACTCGTCACCTTATGTGTGCTTATAACAATACCACATACTTTATCTCCCCTCTCAACTTACTCTAAACATTATATTATCATTAGATAGGCATGTTTAAGGTCTCATGCAGTATAGTCCATTTAAAGCACAAAATTAGAGGAGATACTGACCCCTGTACATCCCTATTTTGATGCCAGAGGGCCACATTGCACAGGCTTATTTAGTCACATGTGACGTTCCACTCACAACCCCAATGTAATACTAGCACAGACACTCTTATTTAAAAATGTTTGCTTTCAGTTTGATATCTGATTGGATACAGGCACCTTGTACACTAATTATCAAACAACACAAGAGTTACTAGGAGAACTCCTCAAATGTCCTTCCTTGCCACTTCATCATTATGTTTCACACTTTCAAGATGAAGTGAAGTGTCTTGTTCTGGCACTGAATGGTTCTTATCCATAATCTGTTGGCGATTCACCATTCCCACTAATACAAGGTTAGCCAACCAATTATACTTATAAAGAAAGAAGGAAACTGAATGAGCTATTCATAAATATTTTTTTCAACATGGATCAGGGTTGGTAAACAGATGAACTACATACCAAAGCTCTATGTGATTCATTGACACTGGCAAATAATCATATAAGACTCTAATAAGCAGTCTTACACAATTCTGTATCACCGTATCACTTCTGTGCACAGAGTACAAATATAAATGATTTTGACTATTGATATAGCATGATTCACAAACACAACAACATCTAAATATGAACTGATCACAACAACATAACCGATAGGAGTTGAGAACCATATTCCTGTAAATGGTACAGTGTTTGTGTTTCCACTAATCCCCTTCCCTGATGATGTGCTACAACACATCAATGATAATTTAAAAAATGCATAATAGCAACTTCTTTAAATAGTACGAAAAATCCTATTGACAATGGCATTCCTTGTGCTGCAGGCAATGCTGCTACCACAACCATACCGTTTTCTCATGCCATACAGTCCTGTTGCTGAGCTCTCATTTCACTAAATTCCCTCATTAACATAATGTGACAAAGAAGCAAAGATTCTAGCTCTGCGGCAAAGTATAATGATTGCAACTTGTTTTGAAAATTGTGGTTAAGCATAATGGCCCAATACAGTACAACAGGGAAGAATAACTAAATACAGTACAGGACATTATAACTTACTAAGTAGCAACTTATTATTTTCTTAATAAGGTATATTAAACCTATCTTCAGTTGTGTTGCATAACACACCTATGCTACACAGCACTTCTCTCTTCTGGAGTGTCAGTGCACATTGAGTACCTCTATGTACTATGTGTCCCTGAATGCCATGTACTGAAACTGACAGTCTTTTGTATGCCAATGATCAGTACCATAATTCTTATATGTGAGTCGTGACATTGAATGGTGATGTACTAAGCCCAGTTATGCAATTGTGCACTGTGTTTATGAACACCCCAGCCCTGCTTTACCTGTCCATACTGAAATATCATGTTATTTAAGCTATACCATCTGTCTTGGGCAATTTTTCCTTTTATAATTTCCCCAAATGCATTGGCTTTCTAATACCATGATGGGAAAGATCCTCATTCCTAAATCTGGATACAATTAGAGTTCATGAAATTAGTATGGCTTCAGTGCTTTTCTCAACACCTGCAATGTACTTAGAACTGCCTCCTTCTGCAGTTCATATGAGGTTGCATGTATTACTAGCATATTTAAGTACAACTGTAAACTCCTTTTTATGTTGCTTCTACTACTACTACTGGAGCTGAATATCTTTCTTTCCCATTGCACTCATTTCTGCTTGCATTCCTGGTATTTTAAGATGTATCCCTTAGTACATAAGACACTTTTTTTCCTTGGACTACTATATCTGGTTTTCTGGCATCTATCTTCTCACCTGTTGGTACAGGGTGATCCTGCATGATCTGGACTTCATCATTATCAATAATGTTTTGTGGTTCATGTTTCCAATGCTCCCCATCCACCTCTAAATTGCAATGTTTGCACAATCACATTTGCAACAGTCTTGCTGCATTTTTGTGTCTTTCAGTATACAGACTCTCAGCTATGAGTATGTCACACCCTTCAATAATATGGCATTTGAATATGTCAGTGATAAGATCAAAATCTCCATGGATTTTCAAACAAAATATGTTCCAAAGATACTTGAGTTTGTTTTCAGAATCACTTGTAACTCCAATAAGAATAAAACATATATGTCAATAATTTATTTTGTTTGTGTCTTTCGGCTTTTCCCGGTTAGGGGTCGCCACAGCGGAACTCCGGTCCGCTAATGATTGGCAGTAGAGTTTAACATGCTGGCTTGCTGGGCCTAACGCACAACCTTCAACGAAGGAACGCCCGTTCTCGCATGTCAATAATTTATAAAATAACAAAATAAGAGTTTGGTTCCATAGATTCATTATTTTGAAATTACTCAACTAAGATTAACGAGAAGGCCTTTTCTGATGAAGATAAATGCTTAATTCTTAAATCTGCAGGAAAATATACTACTAGTATTTATTGGAAAATATATGTAGAGATTTCTTCATAGAGCTTTTTTAACTTTAATATATAACTATGGGAAAATTAATTGTTGGAGGTGTAATGAAGTTTCTAATGCAGATTGGTTTCATATGATATTGGATTGTAAAATACTAACTCCTTTTTGGGTTGAATTTAGAAATTTGGCCTGAGCTTTGTGGATAGATAATTGTATCATTTCTAACTCCTTGATCTTATTTAATGGTCCAGTTCCAGATTCCGTTCATAGGGTACAGGTGCCTCTCCTTTGGTCCATTTTAAATATAGCAAGAAAATAAGTCATAAAATTGGAAATATAAAACTACTCTTTCTGTCACTGAATTCATTAATTTAGCAAAAAAATATGTCTGTAAAAAAGTGTCAATCGTCAAAATGAAAGCTTCAAATATTACTCACCAGTTTAGATTTTGGTCAAAATTAAGAGATTTACTTTATAAATGTTAATGATTTCATTTTTATGTTTGATTTTGTTGTGGTGTGCTGTAAATAGTTATGTTTTTGTTATATTTATCTTTAAATAATTGTGTATAATCTTTGTTTTAAATTTAATAAAAAGTTGTTTAAAAAACTAAGATGGTAATTGTTTCAGTTCTGTTTTACAGAACCAGAACTGTCTGTTTCTACAAACTTTTCAATAGACTTTGTAAACCAGTGTTTATGTAGCCCACTGCCTTGGGCTGCCATTATTAGACTTCCATCTTTTGGTTTAAATTCACCGCTACTTAACCATTCCTATATGAAACCATGGTCAATATTTGTTGTTCTAGGAGTTTTATATATTTGGCAGTATATTTGTGAGCTTTCCAATTTTCTTTCTTTTTCTTCTGGTGTTTTCTTTATATTCATATTTTGCACTTTCAGTTGCTATCTGATTTTTGTCTGCTTCTGATTTGAGTTCCATTCTCACACCTTTCCAAAATGCTTCTGCTAAAAAAAGCAAAGACATTATCTTAGACTTTTCTTCATGCCTTAAAACTTTCATTGTGTTTGGATCTGATAAAGAAATCAAAAATGCTTGCTGTCCCATATGTAGTCAGTTTCAAGGAGGCCAATACTGCCTTTAGACTGAGGAATAAATAATCTCGGTAAGCACACATTTGTATATATTATTTGATAAGCATGGAACATTTTTGTTGATTTCCTGTCCAACTGATTCAATGGAGTTTAGGTCCACTCAATCACATCAAAGCTGTATGTTAGACCAGGAAGAGCAAATTGATTTATAGAGTGGACTTTATTCCTAGATGGCAAGTCAGTTTTCATTAATAGCTATTGTCTTCAGCAGTATTCCTTACTATGCTTTGTTCTTATTGGTTCATGTTGTATTGTTGACCCTTCATCTATTCCCAAATATTTGTATACTCCACCCTGCTGAAGATCCTTTAAATCACATTCTTGGCCCAGGTTGGTATTTGCTGGTAATGCAGCTTCCCTGTTATAAATGTCATTCTTATATCAACTGGTGTATTTTGTGCTGTCAGATTCTCATTTGATAAACTATACAATGTTAACTCATCCACAAAAAGTAGATTAGATATATTTGTATAAGGTCAGATTCTAGAGGTTAAGCTGTAGTGAGAGCCTAATCAATTACGTATATAGCTTAATAAGTTAAGGGCAAGACAAGATAGCACTAATGACTAAAAAATTATCCTGGAATATCCCTCTGTGAATTTTTTTATCTCTGTGATAAAAACAACAATTCCCTTTATATCAGTCTATGCTGTTTTATGATGTAGGACAGTAGGCTGTATTCAGCCTAACCCAGGGTCTTTTTAATGCTTTGATATCACCATCCAACTAATGAACCAGAAATGGTCTTCCCACTCAGAATGAGCAGGGCCTGGAAAAGAGGAATATACTGCAAGCAAATAGGAATATACTTCAGTTATCTATATCCGAAACAACAATAAAGGTAATGGCTAGCTTTCCAAACAAAGCTGCTGCTGCTGTAGGTTAAGTCTAACATAAAGGTATGATGCACAGACCAGATCAAAAATGCATGCAGACCTATGCATGAACTGAAGTTGTTTGCTTGCTAGACAAGGATAATACCCTAAGTTATCCAAAATACCCCGGGGTTACCACTGGCAGCATGGCTTTATTGTGCGGTATGATTGGAACCTGAAAATTATTTAATGATAGTTAGGGTATTTTCTGTTAGACTGTTATCAATGAAAAAGTGTTTCCAAGTGGCTTAATCTCTCACTTGTACGTAACATATATGTTAAAGAAAATGGAAACAAGGTTAACAAAGTTTCTTAAATTACTCTATATTTCCATGAGTGTAAATGTTTGTTAAATATCACATGGGGAGTCTGCAGCACTAGCTACTTCCCTCTAGGCCATCCCTTTCACTCCAGCAATATCTCTAAGTGTAAAAAAACTAATAGAAATAGTAAGTCAGATATCTATAAGAGTCTACTAAATCTAAAAGAACATAGAAAATAGTCTGGCCAAACCTTGCAGATTGGCTCTGCACTCTCATGGCTGGTGGGACCCACTCCGTTTGCCTGGGGCTCACTCTGCTCCTCTACCCTACCCCCAAATTCCCACCACCACTACCCCTACATTTATTCTAACCCCTTATTACCTGACAAAAACCTTAACCGATCAGCCATCTCTAACCAAAAAACTCATCCACACCCCCAAATAGCTCCTTAATTCCACACCCACTGCTACAATGGTCTACTTTATTCCTGTGAAAGCCGAATCAGTGGAATACAATTCATGAGACACATAACGAGCGAAACGTGAGTACGTCAAACACACTAAACCGCGAAAGTGGAAATATCAAATTTGCATAGTTGACCCGTCTGCGGAATAGCTCCATAAGGTAAGTGTGAGACAGTTAAGGACCTTAGGGTTAGGGTGCGGGTTAAGGTAAGTGCATAGATAGGTAATGTATGTAAGGTTTAATGTAGGGTTTTGTTAAGTGTATGTATGTGGAATATTTAGTTTGGGTATAGCTCAGTAGGATAAGTGTGCGGTAGTTACAGACCTTAGTGTTAGGGAGGGGTTAAGGATAGTGCATAGATAGTTGTGTATGTAGGGTTTAGTTAGAAGTAGAGTTTTGGTGCTTTACTTTAGGGTTAGAAGTAGGGTTTTGGTTAGTGTGTGCATGTGTTGTTTTTTACTGTGTTTTGGTAGGTAGTATGTTGCGGGCGGTGTGGTTGGCCAACAATGAGAGATTGAGATTTCAAATTTCGTGGTTTAGTGCGTTCGACAATTTTACGTTTCACTCGTTATGTGTCACGCAAATTGTATTCAACCAATTTGGCTTTTGTGGGAATAAAGTAGACCCTGCCACACCCCTACCAACAAACACAATAGTAACAGCCAATCATGCCAATACAACCCCCTAACTTTTTAACCATAACTTAACTTATGCCAAAATACTACTCACACAAAACACCTTACCACTTCTTCTGCTAACTCTCACATGCCTTACCAACACCACAAGCATACACACTCACACACCTCTGGAAAATATTTAATTCCATACTACACAGACCTACACTACGACCTGCCCACACATAAACTTCCCAATCAGTCCTACACTATTCAAAGACATCTCAATACTTCACAGACACAAATTTCACATAGCTACACCCTACAGTACTAGGATATCACTCAGATCCAACCTAAAATAACACACACTTTTAAACACAGACTACACATTACAAAACACATGCTTATATCAGGTGATATACACCCAAACACAGGCCCACAAAACACCCTAATCTCAACTAGACATATCGCTGACCTGCTAATACTCAACATCAACATCAGGAGCATATCCAATAAGCTTCCAGACGTACATGCATTTATAGATCACTATTCCCCAGACTTACTAACCATAACTGAGACCTGCCTAAAACCCAATATTCAAAATGAAGTAATTCTCCCACCAGGTTATAACATTTTAAGACTGGATAGAGTAGGTAAGAAAGGAGGTGAAGTGGATATCCTCTTTTAAAATTCTCTCAACATTAAACCACTGCAAATGCCCATACCTAAGTTTCAAAATGCAGAAATCCTAAGTACAACTCTATATGTAAACAACACCAAAAAAAAATCAACATCTTCTGCTGTTGCATCCCACCAGGAAATAACTCCCCAATAATTGAAGAAATATTACAGTGGATTTCTGAGAATCTACAACAGGAAACTATCCTACTAGGTGACCTAAACACCCATTGGATAGCTTATAATTCTAGCAACCCCACTAATCATATTAATTTGTCTGGCTTCTCTCAATTGATCCTAGAACCCACTAGATTAGATAAAAAAAACACAAGCAATCCACTCTGGACTGGGCACTAGTCAATTTCCCCAAACAAAACTATCAAACAGGTTGCTTACCAGATAATCTCAGTGACCATCTTCTCATCATCTTCCTAAGTAAATGTATCAATAGCCCCAACCCCATAAATTTCAGGCAAGTTAGGGATGACCGAAAACTAAATATCCAAGACGATAACTATACTCTAAAACAAACTAACCAGTTACCACTACTTAACCTAGAGTTAGTTAAGGCCATGGACTACTTCAACCCTCTTAAATATAGAAAAATTAGGGTCAAGGCAAACTACACACCATGGCTAAGAGACACTAGAGGCCTACTAAAAGCCAGAGACAAAGCCTGGAAAACATGGAAGAAACACTCGCCTTGCCAAGCTTAAATTCCAACAAATAAGAAATCAGGCCAAAAATCAAACTAAGCTGGATAAAAAGAACTACTTCCTTAAGGCCCAAAACAAACACTCAAAAGACCCCAAAAAATGTTTGCACACTATTAACTCTCTACTAAAACTAGGGAAAACTACCACCCCAACCCCCTCATCCAACAACAATACAAATGACATAGCCTCCCAATTTAATGACTATGTCACAGAATCTGTCCAGACACTATCCTTCAAAATATCTAAAAATAACCAAACACAAATACCTACTATAACACCCCCTCCTTTACTCTCTCTCCTGTTCCCACTTCCACAATAAAAAACTCCATCTAAAACTGAAACCCACCACCCTTGCAGCAGACAATCTACCTGAAAACTTCCTGAAAATAGGTGCAGAATCTCTAGCATACCTAGTCTCTATCCTTATTAATCACTCCATAAAAGAAGCATATATCCCTCAACTCTGACTGGTTTAAAATTTACCTGTCACACAGGCAACAATCAGTCCAATGGCAAGGCACCCAATCTCCCTTACTCCCAACTACTCCCAACTACAATAGGTGTACCACAAGGCTCATTACTAGGCCCACTTATTTTCTCCATATTCACAAACAACCTCCACACCTCCACCCAGCGTGCCTCTCTCATACAGTATGCCAATGATTCGACTCTCATCTGCTCTGCTCCATCCCTCACCACCCTTCAAAACGTACCCAAGAATCATTCTTGTCCGTGGAAAGTTGGATAACTGATATCCAACTAATCCTAAACCCCAGTAAGACCAAACTACTTATCTTTAACCCCAATAAATATATTACTACCCCTCTATCCTTTACTATCTCATCCAAAAATTGCACCATTATATCTCCCTCTGATCACACCAAACTCCTTGGTGTTGAAATTGGCAACAACCTCCTCTTTGACATCCATATCTCACAAACTATAAAAAAGGTCCATAAAAAATGGGAACCCTATATAGGCATAAAATTTCCTCTCACATCAGGCACATGTCACTGTAGCCCAAACTCATCTGCTGTCCACCCTAACATATGCTGCACCAATCCTCACCCAAGTCAGAAAGCAAGATCTTGCCAAACTGGAAACCTGCTATAACAAAATTGCCAAGTTTGCTTACAACTCCACTTTCCGAACCCACCACTGTGATTCTCTAAGAGGACTTAAATGGTTAGAATTTTCCCAATTACTCAACTTCCTCCAGTTAGTCATTGCCTATAGCATAATTATCCCGATAAAACCCCAGCACTAAGCCAGTTACTTTCCCTCTACAGGCCAAATTGTCCTTTCCGCTCTACTGACAAATCCCTCCTCTGCATCTCTAAGGCCAATAACAATGCCACAGCCTCCCCCCTATAACTTCTGCCCCCACTAAATCGCACTTCATTAACACTCTCAAATCCCACCTTACAAATAAATGGCTGTGCCCATGTATTACATAAACTTCACAGCCTCAGTAAAACTTTCAGTTCCTTCCCACCACCGCTACTGCAAACCCTTACAGATAAGCATCTTCTTGCTGACTAACCAATGCTTTTTTACCATGTGAAATTAATTATTGTATCCTGCTTGTATAAAAATCATGTTTTTCTTTCCCACTTGTTGTTAAAAGTATTTCAGCTGTCTTGATAGTAGTGTCTGTAATACCTACCTGATTTCACTGCACAATGATAAATGTCTTGTGCTAGTCTGTTCATTGTTATCTAAATGTAGAGCTTTTCTCCCCAGCCCTACGCTGAAAATGGATATATATCCAGTCAGGCTTTTCCAGTTAACAAATGTAAAATAAAATAAATAAATAAAAATAAAATAAACATGTGTGTGCTCTCTTTTCATCACCCCTGCTGCTTGCAGCAATTCATTTTACTGGTTAAGTGGAATGCAAGCTTCCTCCATCAGAAGCATACGCTGCTGTGCAGATAAAACTGCAGTGAAGAAAGTGTTAACTTATATTACTATCCTTGTCAATAATGCTTTGCGGTTTTGTGTAGAATCCTGGTTTTACTGCTTTGGGGTAATGGGTAAAGTGGTTCTAGTATGTCATGTCACTGATTATGTCTAGTTCTCCTGTAGCCTGCATTCCTCAGTGCTTTTCAGTGGTTATAAAATGTGAAATCCAGATGGATCTAAATATTCATCCTCTAGAACATGGCACTCTTAGCAGAGCAGGCACCCCTTACAAAAACATTTACATGTTAAACATTGTTTTAGGTAAAACTGTAATGGGATGGTAGTGAAGCTGCATTTTTATGGGATTATCCATCTGGGTTACTATTATTTAAGCTTCAAACAGCAGTTTGCTTATGTCCAGACACTTTTCATTTCATTATAAAACCTGACCGTTAGCAATACTCAAAACAGACTGCTGACACATGCTATAATTAAGGGTTCCATGACAGAAATCCAATTCTTATGGGATGAACACTCATAAGTAAAGGTAAAAAAGAATGACATTTCCAAGAAAACTGACATTAAAAAATAAATTAATTAAAAATGATTTTTTGTTCAGTTTTACATTCTTTGCACCCATATACCTACTAATATTCGCCATAGCTAGGGAAAATTACAAATCTTTGAGATATAACAGTCTCAGACTAGAAAAGTAGAACATAGCAATTGCACATTAGTTACTGCATTTTAGAGTCTCGGTTACTTATATGTTGCAATTAAACTTTACACCCATAAGGTACAGATAGTCAAACAGTTGTCTATAACAAGATGATTTACTCGTTAAGCTTTAAAATGCAGTAGCAGATTGTTTATAACTGAGAAATTACCTACTGGGCATTGAGTACTGAATTTTTCTACTGTACATCACAGTGGAAGTTAAATATCAATGCTGCCATGAGCTGTTAGTTAAAAGCCCCATTAAACACCCCATTTAAGACCGCTTAATGTGTGCATGCTCTGGGGATAAAGAAAACTAAGTGCAAATATTGTAACTAGAAACAATCATCCTAGTATTCCAGACTGTATTAGTACTACAGCTATGCTAGGAATATTAACTGACCCTTTGTTTGCAAAGTGAATATTAATTTATTGTTCCTACAGTTTGCTAATTTTGTATTCCTTTGTTTTTCTAAGTTTAGAGGCAGTTACAAGTTTCAGTGAGTTTGAGTAGTTTGTGGACAGACAGCTCAGCAGTCCATAACGCCCATCCAGCCCTTCAGATAACATGGCCAGGAGTCAGTCAGCCACGGTCTTTGCCAGGTATTGTTCCATCACACTTTTATTCTAATATTGCAGTGTCTGTACCTTGTCTGAGGAATTCTAAATGGATTCAGTGCGGTACAATTAATGGCAGTAATGCCTTGTAATGTATATCTTGGAATGAGCATGAGCTGGTTATACTTCTGAGAGGTCTTTAATAGAGCCTGGGGATACAAATGCAGACATTCTCACATTACAGCAGACTAAACTGACAGCTGAAAAAAAGTAGTCAAGTCAAAAGTCTGCATATATGTGGTATGCCTGTTAAGTTGTCCTGATCACAGTGAAAAGTGCCTAATAGTCACTTCTAAGGAATGAAAGAATATTTAGTCAAGGCCAATGAAGAAGTTGGTTATGTGTTGGTGCAGTTAACAGAAATAGGGGAAGGGATGTACAAACTGGTAGCTATTATGGCCTGAGTTCTGATACTTGCGAATGTCCTTACAAATCATTTAGGGCCATGAAAGTCCACCATGATAATGCAGTAAATGTTTCTTTTTTCCCTCTGGGGGAGATTTTAACATCACCCTGGATAAACCTGTGACAAAAATGTTAGGAGCAAGGGATTCATATGAAGTAGCACCTAACTGCTGATTAATGTGTTTGGTTTGGAATGTATATAGGTATTACGACCCTCTGGGCTAAAGAGTTCATTTAAGTTACCCCTATAGATTTAAATGAGGCAGACTGGATCTGGTTCTTCTTTATTTCCAGAAATTGCAAACAGTAGACGAAAGCAACACACAAAAGAAATCTACATCATATAATGAGGCATCAGCAGAAATGGCAGTTAATGCCCTTAATTTTTACTTAGAATTAAACACAAACAGTTAGGCATTTCTGTATCTTATTATATTGCCTTTATTCCTCTTCTGTATGAGTGAGAAGTTCAACTATCTAAATATTATAACACTCCCACTCTTGTTATATATATATATATATATATATATATATATATATATATATATATATATATATATATATATATGACAACATGCTTCATTATCAGATGATATTGCATTGATCTCATTATACTAATAGTATATGTGCATTAGTCTACATATACATATATATATATATATATATATATATATATGTATATATATATATATATATATATATATATATATATATATATATATATATATAGGTCCTCTTCAAAATATCTAAAACCCAGAACATCTAATTACTTAACATTGAGACCAGAACATCTAAAACCCAAAACATCTAAAACCCATAACATCGAATTTAATAACATCTAACACTACAAATCACAAAAAAATAACATCCCATCCACATATAACAACACCAAACTATCAAACACACTTTTTACTACGTTTATGTAGGGCACCAATCCCCCCTGCCCCCCCCCGTAAATTAAATATACCAAGTCCACGATCGCACTACAGTGGGAAAAAGTTAATTTCCTAACTCCATTGTATCAAGCCCTTCTGCAGAAATGTAGTAAAAAGTGTGTTTGGTAGTTTGGTGTCATTATATGTCATTATATCTGGAGGGGATGTTATTTTAGTGTGATTTGTAGTGTTAGATGTTATGAAATTCAAAGTTATGGGTTTTATATGTTCTGGATTTTAAATGTTCTGGTCTCAGTGTTATGAAATTAGATGTTATGGGTTTTAGATATGTTTTGAAGGGGACCCACACATATATATATATATATATATATATATATATATATATATATATATATATATATATATGGATTCACTACTGAATCTAGAAATTACACAATCCCGAAGCCCAAAATACAGAGACTATAAGCCCGAAACCCCACATTACCGAAATGTTAAAACTGCGAAATTCAAAATCCCGAAAGTACTACATACATACAGCACACACACACAAACATACACACAGCCTCCCCCCATAACCAAACAAACCACCCTACACTAAAGATAAGGGACTCTGCCCCCCACAACCCCCCTACTTTAATATTCTAACTCCAAGATCGCACAAACATACACCCAAGGCAAACTCACACCCACACATTACAGCCCCTCACACACACACCACAGTCACAACACACACTTGCACACATTAAAGCCCCTCACAAACACACTTACACACACATTCTTACCTGAACCGCAACACCAGAAGTGCTAACTCAAAATCCCTTAACATTGGGATTTTGAATTTCACGCTTCTGGTCTTTCGGTAATGTGGGGTTTTGGCTACATGGTCTCGAGCTTTTAACCTTCGTGGAGGAGACATTATCAACAAAACTGAAAAGGAAGAAACCAGATGGATCATGAACCTTAGAGCTAATCTGTTTCCAGGGCTTAACAGAGTAGTTCCTATTAAGCCCATTTTAAAAGAGAGAAGACTGATTAAGAAATGAAATGGAGGCTTAAGGAAGGCGTGTATTTGATTGCTGTATGTGATTGGCTGAGCAATTAAAGATCTCTATTTTAACAGTAGTAAGCCAGGTCTACACACTAGGATCTGAAGAATGTTTTCTAACTGAAAGCGCTTATCCTGTTTGACTTGCAATCTGAACAGCACAATTTGTGCTTTTCATTTCTTTGTTTTATTAAAGCTTGTATCCTAACAGAATTTTTCAGTGTACTTCTCGTTGTGGTGGAAGCCTTCTTGTCATTTTACTATTTTTGCCTATTAAGTCTTCCTTTGGAGCTGTTTTTTTGTTTAGTTTTTTGTCCTGAATACAGGGATGATAGAGCTGCCAGGGCCACTGTAAGGGAACAGGAGCTACACTACCTGACAAGCTTCATGATGTTGAACTAGTGCCCATGATCTACTCACTCACCTCAAACTAGGCTCAGGTTGAAACCAGGGAGGCCAAGGTAGGTCTGAGAGACTCAATGAATGAGGAATGGAGCTGAGGCAAGCTGATGGTCAGCTGCAGGGGAGGAAGCAAAAATGGATAACAAAGGTCAGAGGTGTAGCTTGCTATTTTTGTGCCTGGTGCTGTCCCCAGTTTGGTACTCCCTCAAATTTAAGTTGTGGAGCAAAAAAAGAAAAAAGAAAGAATAAGAATCTCTTCTCTACTTTTAACCTGACTACTTGCTACAAATCTAACAAGCAAATGCTATGTTTTTTTGCACACACATTGCACTATAGTGCTTTAGTTCTGACTACAAATGGAGCATAACAGCACATCAATGCAAATGTGATATCAGTATTTGTGAATGCCAGTAATGCACTAAAGACTGACTAATATCTGCTAATCATGACCCCTATCCCTTTGTACCCAGGGTGGCTCTCCCTTTTGTCCCATTTAAATGCCACTGTTATTGTAATGAAAAAGTTGCAAAAACAACAGATTTTGCATTTAGTATAATTTTCTGAAGGTTATAAAGTCTGAAATTTAAATACCTATCATTATATAGTGACTGGAGTCCTCAACAATTTGCTGATCATCACAAATTATATCCAAAAGTATGTGGCAATATCAAGGACATTCTGGAAAATCAGTGAAATCTGAGAACTATGTTTAATAGTGACAAAACAACAGTGGAATATCACAGGTGGCCTCTGTACCCATCGATGGTAAGAACTTTCTTGAATGCAGCTATCACAGATATCTGACTGTGGTGAAAAAATAAGGGTACTAGTACTACTACTACTACTAATAATAATAATAAAGTATTCCATCTTACTTTACACAAATATACATAAGTCTTGCAAAGGTACATTAGTGACTGATTAAATTGAGCCAATGATAATGTGCATTATTTTCAACTAACAGTTTCCACCCTCACCCAGTAGGTATAGCCACTTCTGTGTGGCACATAAGGCACCTGATTATGATATAGGGACAGATTCCAAAAGAGCTAATCTCAGTGTAAGTCTGCCCTGAATCCATGGATTAAAGTACTCCTAACTGCTTCACAAAATCACATTAATGCTGCAAAGCCAGAACATAGAAGAAACAGCTGCATTAGTCATGTTCCTCATCAGACAGGCCAGCAATTTTTATGTATTACTGTAATTATTTTAAAGTCAAATTGTATACATATATATGCATGTAGTCACATATAAATGCAGAGAAAACCTTTTACTTAGGCATTGCTAGAATCTTGGAAATATAAAAGGAAGCTGTTAGCTCTTCTTTCATATTTCTGTGATTCTAATTCACTTAGAAAGTTAATAGAACAACCGATTTTGCATCATCATACATTTTCTGAAGAATAAGAAGCACAGAAATCCTATGTATGACATTTCTGACTGACCATTAGCCTCAGCGATTTACCAGAAAAAAAAATCATAATTAGATATGGTTTGCAGGTGAAGGAAAATCATGGATGTTCTGCAAAATCAAGGACAGTTGAAAATTATGGCTCACCAAGTCCTGAAAATGTATCTATGGTATCTGGTTGCCTGCCTGTACTGACATTAAACAATAACAGCTGCTCCCACCAATTGGACTAATAGGACAGCTCCTTTTCATATTGCAAGGATTTTCTACACTTTTAAATTGTTTGGCTGTCCTGCTCCAGCCCACCCACAGTCTACTTAGACAAAGAAACAGGTAGACTGAGAGTAGGGCAGAGCAGAAAGCAAATTGAATGGCCAAGTTTATAGCAATTCCCCCCAAGGATTCTGCATCTGACTTACCTTTGAGAAGTGGTGCAGCAGGTCGCAATGCCCAGAAAGTCTATAAGTGTCTTTTTTGGTCATTTTAAGTTTAAGTCTTTTTTATCTTTTTAACTAAGGGTTTTGACTTGATTGTGTAAAGTTCTTTAGTACTGGAAGAACTAGATTGTCAGGTTCTTATAGCACTGCTTCCAGGTTCCTCATTAAGTGTTTTGTGTACTGAGTTAACCAATGGGAAAGGCTTTTTTTGATGTGTTTTCTTCTTAAGGGGGCTTTGAATTTAGAATACCTAAGAACATCATGTTAAAGGTTTGTGGTGCTTCATCAAGGGTTTGTTTTGACTGACACCATTTTGTCTATTTGAGTGCATCTGTGAAAGCGTTGATACTAATATTAATTAAGTTGTGGATTCTGTTATAACAGGGTGAATACTGGCTGTTATTGTAATTTCTAATGCCATAAGCTGAGCACTGGTCATTAAGGTTATCAAGCAGTGCTCCATATTAGATTTTTTTTCAGGTGAGTTGCAAGGATTCAGTCCAGAGCTGAGAAAGAATGTTAAATTTTGGGGTTTCAAAAAGTTGCACAGATTCAGTATATGAGTGCCAGATATACTATTACTGGTTGCCAGTTCATGCTGACACTACCAGTAAGGTGGTTTTTATTTTGGTGTTTGTTGTTACTCATGAGAGGATGTTTCCTAGTGAAGTGGGGTTAATGTTGGGCTGTTATATATGCCTATGAGACAGTTAGACTTTATTTGGTTTAGATGAAGTGTAGTAATTAGTATTTCAGAATTATTAAATTTGGGAATATCACGGGAGTATTGCTGAATATGTAAGGTTCCTAAATACATGGATAGGCACCTCTCCATGTGTTTTCACCATGCAATCTGGTTGAAGTATATTATAGCCCTGCGGAGTAATTTCAGTTTTTTAATGCTTGGTTTTAGCCAGGTGTTCGGTAAGGAAAAGAATGTCTGTGGCATGTTGTGGGAATGGAGTTCAGTTATTTTATTAGAGATACTTTGAATGTTTAACTGAAAAAGTTCCAAGCTTAAACTGTTTAGGAGATGAGTTATCATGGTATAGTTAGTGGGACTTGAGTTGTGTGTGAGACGTGGGATTGGTAGAAGGGACATGGTTTGGATGAATATCTCAAGACCTTTGAGGTTTGTAGAAAAAAAAGGCTATGCACAGTAGATATGTGTTAGATTTGTTATAGATTGGTTGCAAGTATGAGTACTGTCTTCTTGGATTGGGAAAGAGAAACCGGTTGTTAAGGAAGTGTATTGGAAAGTGGAAAATAGCTTAGGAAAAATAGCGTGACTGTTCTGAGGACAAGTAACAGATGTGATGTAGGTGTATGTGCATGAAAGGAGAGTCAGGTAGGCTTATGTAGTATGAGGCAGAGTGAAGTGGAGAAAGCCAATATGAGTAGCAGAGGAGGAATTGTCCTCACCGTGAGCATTATGAAAAGTCATAAACAGTAAAGATGTGAAATGCAGACAGCTGATACCTGAAATTAATGCTTGATAGTAGTGATAAAGGAGATGAGGGGATGTTTGTGGGAAATAAAAACTTTAGTGGAGTGTGTTGTTTTATATGTATTGCGCAGTATATGACAGTAGAACATTTAACAAGTGTTTGTTAGGGTGCATGTAATGTGGTAGTTGGTGATGCTGAGGTTATTTGTTTTTGATATAGCAAGTGTAATTTTTCTTTAATGGGGGATTGATTTGGCTGTGTTGGTGAAGGAGACTGGAGCATTTAAACTGAATGAGGTAGGGGTGGCTGGGAATTGGGGTGGGACAGTAACAAAATGGGCAGAAATACATGCACAACTGGAGACAAAAAGTTTATATATACACAGCTTTGAAAAGAAAATACTAATCTGTTGCTGACAGTTCAAATAGGTTTGTAATTGTAAAAAAAACCTAAAGAATTTGCCATAGAATTTTTTTCCTATGATTATATCACTGATCCATTTATACTTCACTTATGGTCTATGGTAACCATGGGAGTTCAAACAGCCATAGCAATGCACTGGTAAATGAAGGCAGTGGAGACTGAAGGGCTTCAGGCATTAACATGTATACATTGTTAGGCAATGCTTGGTATTAACAGTGTTAGAGAAAACTTGTATAATGAGTACTTGCCCAATAAAAAGGTTATTAAGCTAAGCCTTATTAAGGTCAAACCACGTTTGTCTTCCAATTTACTAGTCAAAGTTCACTTCAGTCCTCTGACCTCATCCATGATAAACTGATATACACTGTCCAAGTGAGGTTTTTGAAGGGCTGGTTAGCTACAGGCTGTGACTGATTATTATGCATTTCAGTAGAAAACATTCATCATCTTTTTACTCCAAAAGTGCCATTACCTGTCATAAAATCTTATACTTTAGACTTTCAGTACTGCTACACATTCTGAATTATTTGTTAGGACAAGTTTTATCCAGGCGGATAAAGATGATGCATAGAAACCTCACTGTCTGAGTAATTATTACCAATATCATCAGTCCTACACTTATCTTCATGTGCAATACTAGAGACAGGTGTCACTGGCACCTGCATTGCTCACCATAGTCATTTATTACTGGAGCAAAAGTGATGACTGTTTCAGGGATCAGTTGTATACAGTTATTCACAGTTATATACAGTTATTCACAGTTATATTCAGTTATTCACAGTTATATACAGTTATTCACAGTTATATTCAGTTATTCACAGTTATATACAGTTATTCACAGTTATATTCAGTTATTCACAGTTGCTCATAGAAGACTATAAATTAACTGAAAGACACAGTAGAGAGTATAAGACAGGTATGTGCCACACATGTATTACTTACTAGTTATATATTAGGAATTTAGTTGTAGTTGATGTTGTGATTTGAATTAATAAGAATAAATCAGTCCTTATCTCACCATGTAAGAGCATCTTGTAGAAAACTTATTTCTTGAGCTGGCATAGATCCTTCCTAACTATTACAGCTTCAAAATCAGACATCTTTGAGTGGTTAGTTAAAAACAACTTGCTTTTCAGCTTTAACTCACTAAACAGAAAAATTGTGTTAGTCTTTTCACATAATGGATTTACCATTTTTTGGCGATTCTCAGCCAAAATGATGAGTTTACTACATGGTCTATATTATCTTAGACACAAACCTATTATTTGTCAAGCCTGAATCATAAATAAGATGGAGTTCTGATATTACAGTTTATGCAAGTGTGCTTTAAATAAAGGCAGAGGACACTAAAAGGTTTCAAACATTACAATTTATACATTAACATACGATGGAAATCTTCCATCATGAGGTGCAAGACTGTATCATCTTTGATAAATGTAATATATGAGCTATGTAAATGTAAATATTTACCTAGCTAGTAAAATCTGCTTGTCATGTTGGATATTGTCTAGATAGTTTAATCTGATTACATACCTCATGGAAGCTAGAAGCTCACACCTACAGTGTATGTTTTAATTTACTGACCATGCTGACAATTCCTATATACCACATGGAGTCAGAAGTGAAGAACTGCATCCACAAAAGTGAAAAAAATATATTTTATTGAGCATATAGTTTGTATGTTTGCAGGCACAAGAATATAATTTGCAAGCAGAAAAATTTACAGCTGCAACCACCGGAAATTCTGTTTCTGTATATAAATTTAAAAAATGTATACTTTGGATTTAACTGCAAAATGAACAGCCATACTTTATGCCACATTTCTGCATGTTGTTAGGGAAGATGCCCAAATATAGGAGCAGTTAGTGATAAGTCCAGTAAGTATAGTCAGCCTTGAAAATAACTTACTACAGAAATGCCATTTTTTTTCTTTAAAATGGCGTAACATCCTAAAGAGACTGTAGGCAAAAACTATGAAGCTTATTAAAAGAACATGCCATTTACAGGAACATTAGTTATGATAAAAGGACAGGCTATTAATAGCAATTTGCTGTAACTAACCACATCTCACTAAGCTGACATTCAAACCATCCAAAGTAAAAAAAAAAAAAAAAAACAACTAAATCACAGATTTGTACTCCCAAATAATTCCCAAATAATTGTTCCAGGAAATATTACCAACCATTATACAATCTTCATGTTTTTAAGTTATTTGATTCTCCTACAACCAATGTGGGTGTTTCTGCCTCCACTTAATCTATATATCTCCTCCTCCTATAATGATAGACAAATTCAGTGAAAATGGAAAAATTTGACAAAAGAACATAAAGTCATCTTTTCTTTTCTCTGAGTTTTGTGACCTAAAAAAAGCACAGGATCTTTGATAATTGAAGCATTCAGGTTATAAAATGGCAACCTTTGCAACACATCACAATATAATAAAATAAGACATTTTTGGCTCTAGTGTTGAATTAAGACAAATAGACCTTGCATTATCAAATGCTTCAAATTTATGCTGGTTAGTGAAATTACTAGTACACAGAAGAATTAATGAAATAAATGGATTTGTACAAGATGAAATCTGATTCAAATTTAAGTACAAAAGTAGAAATAAAGGAGACTGTCTTGTTACAGTAAAGAAAATGAAAAAAAAATCATGCAAGAATGATTTATAATATCAAAGGAGGCAAGAAAAGGGTCAGAGGAAAGAATTTGCAATCAAAATTGTTTATATAGTGTGTTTAGCTTGTAAAAAAAAAACAGTTCAGCACAGGCAAAGCAAGACATGAAACAGTTAGCATATACGTTGAATATGGTATAAACACCCACAAAAGAGTGAAGGAATGTTGGAAAAAGAAAGTACAGTTGTGTAAGTAAACTTACTATAACAATAGATGTTCAAATGATCACTGTAGCACTAGTCTTATCTATAAGGGTTATATTCTGCAAAATATAACAGCCGAACAGCTTCCAAATCTTCAGGGCACCTTCCATGTGCTCAAACCATCAGTCATCTCAAGCTAAGCCAACTAAAAAGACAGGTTTGGGCAACATGCCCTTCAGAGCTTTCATTCCAACAGACAGAAGAAGGCCGAGACCTGAAAGTACAATGCTAGGAGTAACAAAAATAAATGTCCACACCCTGACATAAACGGCACACCCAAAAACAAGGGGGATGGAGAAAGCAACTACTGAAGCAGTGACCATTCAAACATCTACTGTTATAGTAAGTTTGCTTAAACAACTGTACTATTTTCATCATATTGATCACTACTGCAGTAGCCTTAGCTATATGGGTAGATTACCCTAGCTTACTATTTGGGAGGTGGAAGGAGAGGAATCCAGAAGCCCCTGAATAATGGTCATAGCAAAGCCAGATCTGGACATAGAAAAGGAATCAAGCTTATAGTGCTTTGTAAAAGTATGCACATAGGACTAAGTTACACCTTCTATAATACTTCTATTATCCAACTCTTTCCAAAAAGGCATAGATGAGGTCAAGGCCCTAGTACAGTGGTCCCTTATCCTGTCTGGAATAGTTTTGTTGAGATGAGTGCAACAAAAAGTAATATCTTAGCAAAAATTTGGAAATAGTCTGTTTTGACACAGATTTTCCATTCTTCGTACCTTCATGAGGAATAAAACAATTGATCTTAAGATCTGAAAAATGTAGTTCTTTCAAGACAGTAGCAAAGTTGTCTGTAGACATCCGAGGTATAGAGTATCTTTTCTACCTCATTTTTAGGTACAGAAAAGAAAGTGGGGAGGTGGATAGTTGGACTTAAAGTAAACTCAGATGCCACTTCAGGCATAAAAAAGGATTAGTTCTCAAATAAACCACATCTCTGTGGAAAATGAGATATTGTTGATTCACCATAAGAGCTTGCAATTCAGATATCCTTCTTGCAGAGCTCAGAGCAATCAGAAAATCTGTTTTCCAGATTATGAACCTCAAGTCAGCCAGGTTAGCTGTTTCAAATGGAGCAAGTCTTAAGATTCTCTAACTCAAAAGTCAATATCCCAAGAAGAAGTCACTGATTTTCTGGGAGGTCTCTTATTGCAAACCACTTTCAAAAACAGTTTGATATGAGAATGCATTGAAAGAGGGGGATCCATGGGCAGACATGAGGAAATGGCTGATAAATGAACCTTGATGTAGGAGTAGAAAAGGCCATCAGATCCTCAGTAATCAGGTGCCTAAAGGGAATTAAGACCATATCATTCAGGCAGTCAGTTGAAGTTGATTGTTGTCAGGGTATCAAATAGCCCTGTTCTTGTATGAGTAGAGCCAGTCAGTGAGGAAGCTTGTGGTAATTTACCCCTGGCCATTTCCAAAAGAAGGGAGAACCACAGCTGCCTGGGCCAAAAACAGAAGCACCACAATGATCTTGGGGGACTCCTTCTGAATCTTCAGAAGTATCCTGGATATAAGTAGAAAGGGAGGAAAGGTATACAGGAACATTCCTGCTCAAGGAAAAGAAAATGCATCTCTCTCCTTGGCCTTCTTGAATGGTTTTGAACAGAATCTTCCCAGTTGATTGTTTGCAAAGGAGGCAAATAGGTATTCCTCAGGACCTCCTCACAGATGGATCAAAGCATGGAAGACTCTCTAATCTAGTTTTGCTCTGATGAAATGTAAGATATCTGTTGAGTGAGATTGTGCTGTGAAGCTATATCCCAAGCTAAAATGGCTCATCTACAAAGGGGGTTTGACCTGGTCCCCTCTTGTTTTTTTTATGTAACACATGACTGTGGCACTGTCTGTAACAACTTGAAGAAGTCCTCAGTACCAAAGATGATTCAGAAAGTTGACTGTCTTGATCAGGGAAAGCACCTCTTTTTATATTTATATGCTTGCATCTGTCCTTGGTGTCCCACACACCTTGCAGGGTGTTATCCCTCCTTATATATATATATAGCTATGGTCTTATATCTGCTATGTTTATTTACTGGTTGTTTGTGTGTGTGTGTGTGTGTGTGTGTGTGTGTGTGTGTGTGTGTGTGTGTGTGTGTGTGTGTGTGTGTGCGCGTGTGTGCATGCGTGTGCATGTGTGCGTGTGTGCGTGTGTGCGTGTGTGTGTGTGTGTGTGTGTGTGTGTGTGTGTGTGTGTGTGTGTGTGTGTGTGTGTGTGTGTGTGTGTGTGTGTGTGTGTGTGTGTGTGTGTGTGTGTGTGTGCGCACGCGTGCGTCTGAGGGTGTGCTTTTAACCCCCCAAATTTTGTTCTGTTTTCTTGACCATGAAAATTGTATTATGACATTACTTTACTTGCTCTTTGCTGACAAGTATCATAGGATTTTAACACCCATCAGACTTACCACCAATATATTCAAGCAAACCAGAGAGCAGTTTAACATCTCATTTGAATGATTTTAATACACTGTAATGGTATATAGCATAATCTGGTATTCTACCACTGTTTTGTTTTACATTTTAATCATGAGGTAGTAGTGGATCATGATGGCCAAGCCACATACTCTTTCAAATAAAGACTGTCAGTTAATCAGCAGGTAGCCCCCCCCCCCATACTGCCCTCCAGATTATGAATACAAGTTGTGGTGCTGGAACTATGTTGCTATCTATACAGCCACTTTCACTGCACTGCAGTCTAGTACCCATGTAGTCTTTACAACAGATTATTTAAACTGCACTACTGCACTGCTTACTTGAATTCAAATGTACCACTCATGCCTTGTCTCTCGACTCTCTCCTAATTCCATATCTTAGTATAGTGTTTCTTTTCTTGCATATGATTTTTATTCACAGCACTCTTACCAAACAGCTTAATAAATATTCTTTGATAAGGCATACTTGAGTAGAAGTTATGTTTAGTAGCATGATCAGCCTTATATAAGATAGTGCAGTTGTTATTTTATTATCTTAGACCAAACAGTACCCCCACTTAAGTATTAGTACCAAACCTTTGACAGAAATTCTTCAAAGCCCTTATGTTATGTAACAGGACAGCGTTGAAGTCTGAAGATATATAGGATTAATTCCTGAAGTTGCCTGTCTTTATTTTCCTTTTCTTTCTTTTTTTTATGATAATTAAGTGCCTAGATGGAATATTTCCCATACCTGCATTTCTTCTCACTAGTTGTGCCAATACCAGATAATTTCATTACACAATTATCTGAATTATCTGGTAATACATAGCTATTGATGGTCAGAATTACTATGTTTTATAGTTTTCATAAAGATGCGCTCTTGTTTCACTTTTCTCTAAAGATCAGCTATGCATTGTCTATTCTGGTGGAGAATCTTTTAGTAGGCAGTGAAAAAACATACTTGGATAACATCTTTTCATCTCAGACATTTTCAAGCTTCACTTTCAAAATACTTAAATAAACAAAAAAACATTTATAGTGGCATTTGTTTTTTTTTTCTGTATCTATTAGGTCTTTACAGAGCTACCACATAACAAAAGATGCACCTGTAATATCAGCAGATGTAGTTTGGACCACAAATGTGAAATGTTCTCAGTCATGTCTCTAAAATTATGCAGTAACTAATTTGGAAAGTGTCCAAGACAGAAGTTTTATATACTGTTTGGTTTGTAGATAAATGCATGGAGGTATTTGTATTTCAGAAGGGCAAAAACTCAAAGTTCCACTTAATTCTTTCACAATATATTGATCAAACTCTAACTGAACAGAAGAACTGAAACAGTTATCTGGATTTAGTTTCTCATCATGGTGAGGACTGTGTAGCCATTAGGAGGGTATAAAGTGAATTATATTCATTCAAACTGTAAGTCCTGAAGACTGTTGCCTATATGCTAAAGAATACAATCTTTGCTATGACTTAGAAAAGACAGTCCCTCATGCCCCCAAAACATACTGAAAGTTATAGTCATGTAAAGCCTTCAAGACGGCTATATAGACAATGTCCTTACCATATATAGCAAATGTCAGTGGTTTGACTTTGAAAAGAATGTTGTGATCTTGATTTATATCTGTGCAAAAACTTATGTTGAACTTCCAGTGTAATTTTCCCTTTCTGTTATCTGTAGCTAAATCAGTCTGTGGTTGGTCATGCTTTCTTCAGACGATGACCCTTCTAAATTATTGTTTTAGTAGTGCTTTTGCTTAATAAATGTGGCCTAGAAACACATTTAAAAACCTGTATTAAGCAGTTAACAGATATCTACATATGTATCCTGTTTTTTAAATTAAATTATGCTCTGTTATACCCAAAATCCAATCTTTCCTGAACCATCAAAATGAACTTCTATACTGTTTTCTTTGTGATCATCTGTCAGTTTTGTCTATTAAAAGAATATTCATCAAGACCAAGGTAAACAAATATGAACACAGGCAGGAAACTCCACCAGATGTAAACCTATCCTGAAAGTTTAAAGATTTACCCTGCAGCTTAACTGAAATCGTGTTCCATAACACTAGCCAGCCATGCTTTCAGAGCGATGAAAACATATTTCCGTTAAGCTTACAGCTGTTATTGCTTAAAAGTAGCATGCAATCATGTACAGCAATACAACACAAAAAGGGAAAACAACTGAAGAAAGAAGTCACATATATTCTTTGTACTTACCTTCACAATATTAATGTAATCTAAACAAAATAGTTTACCATTGAGATGATACCAACACACACAAACGCACTGAAATCATGCAAAGTAACAATAATTCTTTACTTTCTGAAAGGTATTGATAAATATTTCAGATTGTTTTAACTGGGATATAAAAGGGAAAAAAAAAACAACATTATTCTTTTTCAGTTCCTAAAACAGATTTATTTGCAAGTACTTTTACAGTGATTTCTAAGTGGACATTATAATTTGATAACAACCATGCAGATGTTAACTGTTTTGAAAACTGTGCCTCAGTGGTTAATAATTTATTTGCCTCAGAAAATAATGATATATAAAATATGCTGTTGAAATATCTATTTTTTTCTTTTCTGCAGTAACTAGCTTGATTTCGCACAAAAAAAAAAAAAAAATATATATATATATATATATATATATATATATATATATATATGTGTGTGTGTGTGTGTGTGTTAAATAGTTAAATATATGTTAATTTTGTTTTATTTTATAAAGGAAAAGAAAGCCACATTAATTGCACATTTTGCCAGTGTTAAAAACCTGAATAAACTTTGACTTTGCTTAACAAAAGCATTTAAACTAGAATGAGAGAATTAATAGAACAACAAGAAGCATCTCTATATGAACAACATATATCTGTGTGCCACAGATGGTAATAGTAATCATCAAAAAGAAACATCCTCAGTAAACCTTATACCTTTAAGGGTGAAATTATACTCATAAACCGATATCTGCAGAGAGAGTAGAGGACATGGAGTTTTGACGTGTAAAATCCATACATCGTACCAAATAGTAGTTTAATAAGTAAACACATGACTGAATGAATGAATGAATTAATGGGTTAATTAATGAATAGTAATAATGGCCTCCACAAGCAGATGACTATGGATTGGAGACTGACAATAATGCAAAATGATAGAGAAATGCAAACTAAAGGAATATGCATCCTTGGTAAGAGACAAGTAGGATAATACTATAGGACAGTACTTAGCACAGTAAGCATATGTAAGACACCACACACACACACACACACACACACACACACACACACACACACACACACACACACACACACACACACACACGACTAGGCAAGCATTGTGCATTGAATTTAAACTCTATCTATCTAGCTACTGGCAAGAAACAAGTTGCAAAAAGTGTAACATGACAATGAAGATGTAAGGCCCATGCTGCACCACAGACAGCTAAAGCTCTGCAAGTACTGGAGAGCTTGAATATGTGCTGTTCATAGGAGATTACTAGGCTAATGGCCCTAGAGTCCTTACAAGCCTAGCCAAGTTATACCTGAGTTACCCTTACAGGCTTAGCCATGTTATACCTGAGTTACCCTGACTGAGCATGGCTAGATGGGAGTTATTCACTGAGTGAGTCTATGATCAGCATCGACTACCACTGTCCATGAGGGATATCGACACCACCTCAGGGGTGAATTTGCAATCACCCTTCCAGTTGTCCAGGTGTACTTGAATAGGGTCAGTAAGGAGCTCTGCTTTATATGAATTGCTATTCTATTCCAGAGGAGCAGCAGTCTCTGGGAGATATAGCTGTCTCTCTCCAGCATGTTCTGTTAATGTCACAGGATAGATTTAGATCCATGGAATGAGTGACTCTTGTCCCATTTGATTTGTGTTTGTGCAGCATTTCCATCAGGGTGGGGATGGAGACTGCCCTGTAGGCTATGCACAAGTCGCCTCTTAGCAGCATATAAGATACAGACTACAATGACAGAGCTTTCAGTCTGTCCATGTAAGTTAAGGTTTAAAGGCCTTGACTTTTCCTGGAAAGAAACCTTTGTGGTCTTTCCAGCTGCTACAGGTGTCTGGTGAGGTACATGCAAAAGAGGACATTGTACTTTATTAGTGGCCTAATTAATGAGGGTCAAGTACAGTGGAGTTATAACATCCTTAGACCCAGATGCAATGCCTTTACTTATGAGATTGGCAATATAAAAGGCTTTATTTACCACTGTAAAAACATGGTGATTAAAGTTTAGATTTCTATCAACCTATGTTCCCAAGGTGTTTGCCAAAGGAGATAATAAGGCATTTTTTTTGCATTCAGTTTTAGTCCATTGCTTCAGCATCAGTCATTTGTATGTGTCAGCCCCTTCTGCAATATGTTAACATCACTGGAGGACTCAATGATTGCTACCAATTTGCAATCATCAGCTAACCTGATGAGTCACAGACTGTGTATTCTAGCCTGGACTTCTGAGAAATAGAGTCCAAACAGAAGAGAGCCCAGCACAGATCCTTGAGGTATGCCACTTGTGACTGGAATGCTGGTAGAGGTGGAGTTCCCGACCTTGAGAGTATATGTTCTGCTGGTGAGCCAATTGGCTACCCATCTAGTGACTTATGGGTTAATCCCCAGCTGGGCGACTTTCTTGATGATACCAGAGTGGGGGATTCTGTCAAAAGCCTTGGCTAGTTCAAGATAGGTGGTATGCACTGTCTTACCCTCATCCAGGGCTCTAGTGACATTCTCAAACAAGTTTGTCAGGATTAGCAAGTATGATCTACCCTTAATGAAGCCAAATTGGGTTGAGTCAAAACTTTGAAGGTCACCTGTGTCCTTGTTGATTAGGTACATGATGATTTTTTCTATGGCCTTGCAAATGAGGCTGATTAGACTTATGGGTCTATAGTTCCCAGGGTCGGTTGATGGGCCCCCTTTGTGCAAGGGGATTACTGTTGCTGTTCTCCACTCTGCTGGAACAAAGCCACTTCTCAGGCTATGGCTAAAGAGATCTGCAAGTGTGTCTTCTAGGTCTTGTTTTAGATTGCTAATAAGCAGCCTGGGATGTTATCTGGTCCCATTAAGGTCGTGCTTTTGGCTTTGGAGAGTGGAGATATGACCTGCTCTCTAGAGATACTAGGTAGAGGACTAGTGTCAGGAATGCTTTGGGGTATGGCTGGTGGGGACACGGGGTGAAGTTAGTGCCAAATCTGTCAGCTAGCAGGTTGGCAATTTCCTCAGGTACAGTATGAGTGGTACCATTCACTACTAGCTCGGCACATAGCTAGGTATTCCCATTTAGATTTTGGATGTAGCTGAAGAATGCCTTATATTTATCCTTAGCTAGGGATGCTATTTTAGCTTTATAATTTGCTTTAGAGGACTTTACAAGATATTTGATTTGTTTATTCAAGCTGTGGAGGGAATTTTTCCTCTGCTAAGTCAGTTCCCTCTTGTTCCTAGACATCAGTTTTCTCATCCTGTTACATAACCCATTTATACTTGAGATCCACCAGGGTGGCTTGTTTTTTCGGGAGGAACTGTTTTTTACCCGGTCTGGTACAGGAAAGTCTATACAGTTGTTTAAGTGTTTATACAGAGCATTTGTGTACACCACTGCATAGGAGTCTTTGTTGACTGTGTTTGCTGCAGGTTTGAAACTTTTTGTACCGTTGCTTAGAAGGCTGAAGTTAGCTTGGAACATTTTTTTTAGTTTTATTGTTCTTATGGGGTTATCAGGTCCGACTGTAACTTTGAATGAGACTCATTTATGGTCAGACCTTACCAGGGAGGGCACCACACAAGGGGGTAGTGCAGTGACCCCCCCATGTTGATAAATACTAAGTTTCAAACATTTGAGCCCCTTGTGGGGGTGCAGATTATCTGTTCCAGGCATTTGTATTGACAAAGTCTAGGAACTTCTGGTCAATTATGTTTGTGCTCTTTTATGTCTCCCAACTGATGAATGGGTAGTTGAAGGCTCCCACCACCAAGGTGTTTGGCTGTATGGAGAGGGACTGAAGTAAGTCCATGTAGGTAGTATGCTTTTTTTGGATCATGGTGGAGGACCTGTAGCTAGCAATGATGTTGTAGGGTGTATTATCTGTAGTTAGTTGGACCTGGAGTAGCTCAAGAGAGTCATGCTGTTTAACCAGTCTGGAGGTGTCCTTAGTTTTAATGATGATGGATACACCTCCAGCTTTGGTTCTTTCATGCTTGTTCTGAGGTCTGAATGTGTGTAGAAGATATTGTAGCCTTGCATGTCCAGAGTGCTGTCAGCAGGATTGAACCATGTCTCAGTGACTGCATAGATGTCAGCACCTTTCAGGAGGAGTGCTTCCAGGGAGTATACTTTCCCATTTAGGCTCCTAGCATTTAGCAGCATAACCTTGAGTTTGTCTCAAGTGGATTTTCTTACACTGGAAGTTTTGTTGTCTTGACATTGCCTAAAAAAGGCACTATGGTGGAGGGAAGAGCCTTTGCCAGTATTGAAATGCCTAGAGGGTACAAGTGCAGACCATATCTGGTAAAGCAGCATGGTCTGTCAACCATGTTCTTCCATGTTGGCAGATACTGAATCCCCCTGGATTGACACCAGAAGCTAAGCCAATTGTTGAAGTCTGTCATTTTTTTGTCTATATTGTGGCATCAACCTGTATGAAGGTAGAATGCTTCTTAGGACTAGTGTCATACCAGCCTGGGACACATAATCTGAGAGTTCTGTCAAGTCTCTGTTCATATAGCCCAGTGAGGTACATCTCAAGTCATTCACCCCGACATGGACTGAGACAGAGCATAATGGTACTTGTTGTTGAGTGACTTGAGTGCATGCATGATTTGACAGATCCTGGCACCTGACAGGCAACTAACCTTGACTTTTTCCTTATCCAGCCTGGTGAAGGGGACATCTGTGTGTCTTACTATGGAATCAGCTATAACCAGGACATTAGGCTTTGAGGTGTTTTGCCTTAGGGACTTATTTGTTGAGACACTTGTATGTGTGTTGCTATGTAAAGTGGAGTCTGTTCGTGTTCCAGTATGTGTAACATGTTTGTGCCTGGGAGGTCTCTGGTCTTTCCGTAAGCTCTTAGTGAGCACCTCAGCATAGGTGGGTCTATGTGACTTGATCTTGTCTTGTGTGAGAGGAGAGGTGTGTGTGCTGACAATGTTTGATGGCCTGTTTGTTGTTACATGAGAGGATTGATTCTGATTTCATAGTGTAATTACATCTCTCCCATACAGCATTTGTTTGTTTTAGGAGTAAGTGGTTGTCAGTATACATGAGGCAGTTACTGCATTGGCTCAGGATGCCCAGCTCAATCAGGCTGGTCAGCGAGATGGTGGGAAATTGGCCATCCATTATGGCAGGTTTATACCATAAGTACTATTAGGTAGTGAGCAAGTTGGACCAGTTTATGCTCTAGTATTAAAAAAGGGGCATATTTTATTGAAGGTTAGGGTTGGAAAACTGTGGGGACATTGCTCAGTGTACAACTGAGTTGCCAGAAGTGCAACCAAGAAGCTTGGGAGGGTTGCACAGACAGACATCTATGGAAAATTTGTATTTTCAGGCATTTGTATCTATACAGCGCACTGCTAATCCCCTTCGCATGGTAGGCAGCAGTGTGCAAATGCAAGGCTTAAATACAGGTGAAATGCAACAGTTTTAAGTCAAACTACCAGTGGGAAAGCCCCACACTTAGCCTTTCTCCAACAGTCCCCAACTCAGATGGGACCTGAGTTGCACACTTCTGCAAACAAACTAAACTTTAAACTTAAACCACACAAAGGCAGCGAATGAACTGGTAGCTACAAACAGACAAAATGATTTATTGTGTTAGCGCTTTTGGAAGGGTTAATACCCTTCCTTCATCAGACAATTCAATACACAAATTAACCCTCCTTATATAACTATAACATAATTACTAAGTGACATCATTATAATCAATTAAGACATCAATTGAGCATGCACTTGATGAAGCTGGAGCCTAGAATTTTACTTTCACCAAGCCTTAAAACTAAATAAGCCCATAAAAATCTAGTCATACATATTTCAATACACATATTCACAAAAATTAGCTAAATAAAAATTAATTAACAAATATGTAATTCATTAAATAAATAGTAAATACTGCAAATAGTAGCAAACTGATAACATATTTTAAAAACCTTCTAAAATCCATTTAATATGCTAAAATGTTATAATAAGTATAATAAATACTAATTTAATCTATCATATCACAGATATAAAATCCCTAAGTAACTAATCTTACCAACTTTATGAATATAAATATATATAAACTGTTTAAAAATTATTATTAATTATTATTTATGAATGAATAAGTACACTAAAATTATAAAATTGTAATGTTTATAAAACATGTTAAATATCTTATTCTTTATGTACGCTAACTTAACATGTTTTATACATTATATGAATTTTCACTTATATTAAATTTTTAAATCTGGAACATAAACAAAGTTATCTTTTCAACGCTAATTTTCTAAGCACACATTTTATGGAAACAAACTCATTAAGACCAGGGTGGACATAAGCTGTAGTTCTAATCTGCCAATAAAGTTCGTGGCATTCTAAATCTGGTGTCACCTGATGTAATACTACAAACCTAAAACTATGGTTGGGGTTATTAGCCAAATGTCTTGCCAAAGCATTATTATTGTCCCATTTGGTTATTATCTAAATCTGGTGTCACCTGATGTAATACTACAAACCTAAAACTATGGTTGGGGTTATTAGCCAAATGTCTTGCCAAAGCATTATTATTGTCCCATTTGGTTATTGCGTATTAGTGTTCGTAAATACGCTGTCTCAATTCCCTTTCGGTTTTACCAATGTAAAACACAGGACAATCTTGGCATAAGGCACAGTAAACTACTGCTTTAGATAAACATGAGTGTTTACCTTGGACCTTGTAATAAACATTCCTGTTTATTACCTCCTTATCAATACACAAAAACTTACATTGGTTACATCTTCCACACTTAAACATTCCTTTGTTGTGAACATTAACCTTTTTTGTAGGACATTCAAGTAGTGCCTTAATGTTAGGACCTCTTCTATAGGTGATTTTCGGTTTATCACCCAATAATTTACTCAAACTAGTATCTTCCTTAATTAAAACCCAATTTTTGTTAATAATTTCTCTAATAAAAATACTGTCTAAATTGTAAGTACATAAAAAACTTGTGTGAAAGTTCTCAACTTTATTACAGATAACATCTATGTTTGGGCTGACTGCTCTAATAGTATCATCAGATGTACTTAGAAGAGGCTTAAAAAATCCTGAATTTCTTTTATTAATAACCTCAAAAGAAATTTCTTTGATTAAAGAAACAGGATAGCCTCTTTTAATAAACATAGATTCCAGATGAGAACATTCGTGTAAAAAATCGTTCTCTTCAGAAATCATTCTTGCCGCCCTCACCATTTGTCCTTTGATAACAGCTCTCTTCTGATGGGGAGGGTGGCAACTTGTGTAATGAAGGAATGAGTTTGAGTATGTAGGTTTCCTATATATTGTACTGTTAAATTTAGCTTTTTCCAAGTTTTTATGAATAAGCACATCTAAAAAGCTAATTTGGTCATGTTGAATGTCGTATGTAAATTCTAAAAAATTAGTTAAAGATGAAATGTTGGAAATAAAGTTTGAAATAAGCTCACAGGGTCCTTTCCATATAAAAAACATATCATCCTGGTACCGAGTGTACCAGGCAACATTATGTTTAAAAAGATCATTATTAAATAGGAAGGACTTCTCCCAATGTGCCATCACACAATTGGCAAAGCTGCCCCCACAGGGTGACCCCATCGCCACACCTGTCTTTTGGAGGTAGATTTGACCTTCAAACCACATGAAATTGTTTCTCAATACTAAGTCCAATAATGTTTCAACTAAATATATACTGTGTTCTTTGATTTGTCTTTCATGCATAAAATCTCTAATCCATTCGAGACCAGTATCTTGTGGAATCACTGTATATAAGTCCTTAACATCTACTGTTAAGAACGTATAATCTTTATTGAAAGGAATTCTTCCTAGTTGTTCTAAAAAACTCCAAGAGTCCTTACAGATTTGATTTTCAGCTAGCATTAAAGGTTTCAAAACACTATCAATGTATTTGGCACATGCATAAGTGATAGACCCTCTACCATCCACTACAGGCCTAAAGGGAGGATCAAAAACACTTTTGTGTATTTTAGGTGTGCCAAATAATGTAGGTATTCTTGGAGAAATAATAGACAAATAGTTATACAAATCCATATCTATAGAACTTTCTAGGCACAAATCTTGCAATATAGACTTAATTTTACTATAAGCTACATTAAGCTCATTATGACTAACCAATGCATAAGAAGGAGAGTTTACAAGTAACATCATTTTGCTTACATATTTGTCATGATCCATTAAAACCAATCCACCCCCTTTATCAGGCTTCATTGCTCTAATTTTACAATCCTGTAATAATGTAATAAAATCATATTCAAAAGAACTAATATTTTTAATAGTTCTCTTAGTAGTATAAGAACTGTGACTTAATTGTCAATTTCACACATCTTTTCGAATAATAATAAATTAGCATGTAGGGGAGGATTAAACGAAATAGACACTCTTAGGCAATCGGAACTAATATTAGCTGGTCCTAAAAGTGCATTTAAATTAAGCTTATGAACAAAAAGCTTAAGGACGATTAGAGTTTTGACCACATTCATGTGAGCATCAGGTACGAAGGAAAACCCTTTAGAAAAAAATTCAATAATTTCATAAGGCAATTGCAACATAGTAAAATTGTAAATGCAAAAGTCATTGCTATGAGCATTTAAAATCAGGGGCCGCTCATTTGAAAATTCAGTCACCGACTGCGCTGATTGCGTCTGTTTTTCTGACGCCCTCGATTGTTGTTGTTCGAGTTCAATGTTTTCTGTTGATAGCGCTGGCCATTCCTGTTGCCCACTAGGACCAGGTTGATTTTCGTAATCGGAATCCCTTTGTTGTTGTCCAACAGCACTATATGAGGCATTGGAAAAGTTCTTTTGATTATTTTTATTATTATTATTATTGTACTTATTGATTCTTTCACTTCTACGAACAACCGGCCCTTGTTGAGCATCAGCACCATTGTCACTTGTCAAGTCAATCTCATTACTCTGGTGCTCATTACCTGATGATTCTTGTGGTGCAGGGTTTGTACCCAAGGATGACAAAACCACTGGTGGTCTGGGGTAGGCCTTACCCTCTTGGTATTGTTGCAAATCTCTAATTATTTTTTTCTTCTTACAATTTAATAATTTACACATAGATGCCTCAATGCTAGTAAAAATGCATTTATAATCATAATTATATTGTAAAAAATCTGGATGAGATATAATAATATATTCCAAAATTTCCAATTCGCTCTTTAAAGAAATCATTTCAGTTTTGTATTGATTTACTAGAACAGTAATAAATTCAAAACCTTGTTTGTTAAAGAGCTCCAATAAAGTCTTGTGAAAGTCCGATCCTTCCACTAGACCCACTGGATATCTCCATTGCCTTAAGCCCTTAGGAATGATTTTCTTACTCAAGCACTCTTCCAAGTAAGAAACCTCCAGCTGAAGTTTCCTGCATTTATACAATTTATTGTCAAACTCGTTTATACTTATCAAAATATTGTCCACTACTGCCTCGTCTTCTTATGATGTTACATTAGGCACAGCTTGAGAAAATGTGTACTTATTCTCTAAAAAGTTAGCCAAAGTAGGCAAAGATGCGTTACCTGTCTGTCGAGATGGACAAATGTTATTTACACTTGGAACAGGCTGCCCACCTTGCCTATTATCCATATTCAACCCTCTGGTATTGGATACGTCAGGTTCAGGTAGTTGACGGTTTACTGCCAAACTGACATTATTATTAGCTTCTCCCGACTCGTTCCTCTCTTGATTCTGTACCTGAGAAACACCATTTGCTACTAAATTGTTGCCATTTGAAAAATAATCCATGCATTGTGTTAACGCTTCCATGCGACCCAACAGCACTTGAATTAGTGCTGTCAAATTCCCGTCGGTGTTCGCCTCACCGGAACTAGCGTTTGTTGCATTAACAGAACTGGTGCTTGCCGCAGTAACAGTTGCGTTAATGGTTTTCCTTGTAGAACTGTCAGTCCCAGTACTAATAGGCTCCACTTGCGAAAATAAAGATAAAGATCCTTGAGAAGCTGCCAGTAAGTCGCTTGCCATATTATCAAAAACTGCTACAAACAAACTAAACTTTAAACTTAAACCACACAAAGGCAGCGAATGAACTGGTAGCTACAAACAGACAAAATGATTTATTGTGTTAGCGCTTTCGGAAGGGTTAATACCCTTCCTTCATAAGACAATTCAATACACAAATTAACCTTCCTTATATAACTATAACATAATTACTAAGTGACATCATTATAATCAATTAAGACATCAATTGAGCATGCAAAGCACTTGATGAAGCTGGAGCCTAGAATTTTACTTTCACCAAGCCTTAAAACTAAATAAGCCCATAAAAATCTAGTCATACATATTTCAATACACATATTCACAAAAATTAGCTAAATAAAAATGAATTAACAAATATGTAATTCATTAAATAAATAGTAAATACTGCAAATAGTAGCAAACTGATAACATATTTTAAAAACCTTCTAAAATCCATTTAATATGTTAAAATGTTATGATAAGTATAATAAATACTAATTTAATCTATCATATCACAGATATAAAATTCCTAAGTAACTAATCTTACCAACTTTATAAATATAAATTTATATAAAAGGTGCAGGGAGGGCCTCTCAGTGTAAGACGGCTGGTTTAGTCTGTCCTGTGTTGCCTGCCCCTATGTCACTCAACTGTCACTTATGCCAATGGGTTTTACTTCAGTCTAACAAATAACCTAAAGCAATCAGTTGTAATCAGTACCAAATATACTGGGGAACATACAAATAAACCGTCTTGGCAGAATGCAACACTAGAAAGGTATATAATAAAAAAACTCTAATTAAGGCCTATAACAAAAAAACTTTGCCCAAATTAAAGAGTCTGACAAAAATGTCAACAAAATAAGAGTTACCATAAGGAAGATCATAGTGGAATCCAAAAATAAAGCTAGTATTCACAGTCAAAGATAATCAGAAATTATTCTTTAACTCCTAAAACTATTCAACTTTAGCATAGCCACAGGGTATGTTCCTGAGTTATAGAAAATTACTATTGTTATGACCGTCCACAACTGAGCACCACCTCAAATCCATGGAACTATAGACCTATCTGCCTAGTAAGTGCAATTTGCAAAATAATGCTCTAGACCAATAACGATATGGTTTTGTCAAAGGGAGATTGTATCTATTTAATTTAGAAAATTTTAAGAAAGTTGATAAAGCTGCATATAGTAGCCATGCAGTTCATACTACCCTGATCAGACCAATTATAGAATATAATGCAACTTTTTGTATGCATTTACCAACCACATCACAGAGCTACAAAGACCCCTGAGGTTCATAACTAAAAATATTACTATATTAAATACCCTTGTAAACCAAGACAGGCTTGAAACTATATGCCTTTATTCTGTTTTGTAAATAATCCCGTGCAGGGATTTATGTCTACTATCCTTTGTTATTAATGACTCAACTCTACTTAATGTCTCCACAAAAGAAACAGTTCCAGAAAATTCAACCTAAAGACTTTAATCTCTATGTATAAATAAATGAAGCATTTATCTCTGGCATATGTTACATAAACTATAGTGATACCCTTGCTTTATTTTAGCCAAACCTTGATAATTAGATGGTGCCATTAGTTCATCAGCACACAGTGACTGAAACTGTAGACTCATTTAAGGACCTGGGTATATGGGTAAACTCAGCTATGAGTTTTTCTAATCTTATCAATCAATTGAGTAATGATAGTTATAGATCTATAGGTTTTATAGTTACATTAGACCCAAACATGAGTATGGAATAATAGTATGGAAACCCTATAAGAAAACAAGCATGGATAAACTGGAAAGAGTACAGTGGAAATATACCAAGAACATCCATGGATGTGAAAATTTAAGTTATTATGAAAGACTAAAATATCTGAACTTGTACAGTGTCTCATACAGATATTTAAGAGGAGATCGTATTCAGGTATATAGGGCATTTAGAGACAACTACCTCTGGAAATGTTTGGGGTTATCAAAACATACTAGAGAATCATCAGACAACTTATGTAGAAGATTCTATAGGAGTGAGAAGTGTACTAATTGATTCTCTGACAAAATGGCTGACGCATAGAACAGGCTGCCAAATTACATTAAAGCAAGTACAAGTTTAGATATTTTTAAGAACAGCCTGGACACTTATTATGGTATATTGGCAAGCTGGAAAGGCATTAATGCTTCTGCTTGAAATATTTGTATGTATGTATATATCATCATCCTGACTTGTTTGTCTCTTCTAGAAGCAGGAAGCACCCTGTGGGGTGAATGTTGACAAGGAGAAACCCTGCCTTGTATACTCTAAGAATCAGTGACTTTATTCATGTGTACACTGGCCACCAATTTCATTTTTTTTTCTAATCATAGTAATAAGACATGAGTAGCCAACCCATGTGCTATTACTATGGCATCTAACAGCCTACATCGTGTCCTTAGCAACAAATCAGTGTGCTTTCCTGGGAATTTCTAGTCTAGTAGTCATTTGACTAGTGACTGATGAGACTTGTATAGTTGTGGACGACTTTCCCTTTGCAGATACTTTTTGTTGCTGTTGTTTTTAAATTGTGGTATATGAAGCCATGTAAAATTGTGGGCAGTAATAACATTAGGCAGTGGTCTAAGCAGAATATATATGGCCACCTCTCCTTTTTATTTACTTTTACCACACATGGAGGAGTCTCAATACAACTCTCAACTTCTTTCAAGAATTCTGGGCATAGCCAAAAATAAGAGGCAAGGTCAGCAACAGTTTATAGCTATTACTCAAATTAGTTTAAAAAGTTAATAGAACAGCAAGTTATGCATCAATATGCATTTTCTGGACAATAAGAAATGTGAAACTGATATGTCTGGCATTGAGAAATCAGGAACAGGACAAGATATTTGAGGCAAAAATCAGAAAAGTTTTGCAAAATCAGGTCCAGTTGAGAGGTATTGCTCTATGTATACCACTCAACTTCTTCACACAAGAATTCTGGAAAAGCAAAATCTAGTCAGGACACAATCATGGACAGTTTTTAAATATTACTCTAATTTGCTTAAAAAAAGTCAAAGGGAACATTAGATTTTGCATCAAAATGCAATTTCAGAAAAATAGGAAGTATGAAACTCTGATTAGTATTACTGACTTTTCTGAAACCCCTTTTGTCAGAAAATTAAAAAAATGATGATGGGGTATCAGAAAAAGGTCAGACACCTTCTGTCAAATCAGGGAATCTGAGAAGCATAGGTTCTGCAAACAGAGGGCGTCTATGTTGTTTTATCAAAGTTTCAAAACTTCAAAACCTATACGGTCGGGATGATATATTCAAAGTTTTGAAACTTTGCAAACACAACAAAACCATCAAACAAAAACAAAACACTTTACCTTTACAATTTTGCAGGAGGGCAATCCCTTCCCCACCCCCCAAACCCCCTGCTACTTAAATATACCAACTCCGAGATCGCACTACAGCAAGGAAAATAGTAAAGCTCCCGTTCCACACTGTATGGTGATCTCAATTCACAGTGTTCAAAGTTTCAAAACTTCAATCATATGGTCTTGACCATATTGGTTTTGAAGTTTTGAAACTTTGATAAAACAAGGTAGACCACACACACACACGCGCGCACACACACACACACACACACACACACACACACACACACACACACACACACACACACACACACACACACACACACACACACACACACACACACACACACAGTTGCATACAACTGCACACTCATGATGCATAATTGCAATTGTGCACATTCGCAACCTTGTACACACAATTGTACTCTTGAACATATGTATCAACACACACACTTACATACTCTTCTCAAGACTACAGATGTCTCTCTTGGCAGCTGTGCTGGGTCCTCAATATGTAGTATTTTTTGAACAATGACAAGGATGGAACCCTAATGTCTGGCATTACTTACTGACTGTAATCCTCAGCAACTATTCAGAAAATGAAATATTATAGGTGGGACACTAGAAAAATCTGAGGCAAAATTGGAGAAATTAAGGACAGTCCAGAAGGATGCTTTCTTCATCTAGAGTTTTTTGCTGTAATGTGAAAGTAAGACAAATTGTATTTATTTATTTTGCTTTGCAACCAATCATGGTGCCTGCAATGTATCTATATCTCTATTCAGCAGCAAATATCAGCCAATAATATGTAGATGTAGGTGGGACCAATTGTGTATGTTTTTTTTTTTCTAGATCACAAAATACATATCAAAACATACAGCAGAAAAGAAAGAAGCAAACTTGGTTTACTGAAATCAAGCTAGTTTCTTTGTGTTTTTTGCTACTGCATTTGAATAGGAGTTTTTATTTTGCAGTCAATGTGTCAACCAAGGCATAGTCCATGAGTCTGTTGAAAGTGAGAGGTGCTCACCCCCCCTCACCCTATGGTTCTGGTGCCCTTGCTCCTGTAGCGGCTCCTATCCTTGCAAGTGGTAATGTAAACTTAACAAGCTGAAATTCAGTATCTGTCACCAATCCTCCAGATGGTAGATGGTAAAGGTAATGATTCGAAGAAGACAAATTAATATACAGTCTTTCTCAGCAGTGCTTGCACTTGTGTGCACTGTCAATTTCTTTGTTTTTTTGCCTTTACAGAAATTCTCAGTGATTAGTTACAATGTTGCTAAGTATCAGGAAACCATGTTTATTGCAGGTGCAGTTAAATGTCTCAAGCACTGTAGAAGGTACTACTTGGGTCTCTACAACTTAATACCAAAACCCGGACCACACCACAAAAGGAGGGAGTGTATCCATATTCATAAAGGATACCCACACCTCCAGGTTGGTGGCAACGCACGAAGCTTTGGAAACCATCCAGGTGCAACTAACCATAGGCAAAACTGCTCTACAAATTGTAGCATGCTACAGGCCACCCTCTCAAACTCAGGAACCCCACACAGCCTTCCTGAAGACACTGGAGGGTATAAATGTATCTCCAAACACCATCATATTGGGTGACTTCAACTACCCGAATATAGACTGGGAATATTACTCAAGCCCTAACTTTCTAGCCCAATGGTTCCTGGAGTTCATAAATTCAAATGCCATGGAACAGCTAGTCACTGTTCCCACGAGAGGAGAAAATATACTAGATCTCATTATCACAAACATGGGGACAAAATGCTCCACACGAAGTATATCCCTCATTGGTGAGATCTGATCATAAACTAATCTCACTGGAAATCCACATCCCGCCCCCACCCCAAACAAAAAAGACCACAGTGAAGAACTTCTCTAAAGCAAACTTCACACTTCTCAAGACTGGTGTGGTATCCTTCAAGGCCCCTGAGCCAGTGGAAACCACAACCCAAGCTGTGGAAGCCCTTACAAATGCCTTCTATGAACACCTCCAGGACTGCATGGATCAGGCAATCCCAAATAAAACCAAGACTCTTTCCACAAAGGGCAAACGTCCAGTCTGGTGGACCCCAGCCATTAACAAACTTTACAATAAGAGGAGAAAGCTATTACATGATAGAACAAAATCCATAAAAGGGAAGTCACCCCTGATCATTATTAGTAAAAAAATACGAGCACTCATAAAATCAACTAAGGCCAATTTTGAGAGAAAAATTGCCATGGATTCAAAGGACAATCATAAGGCCTTTTTCAGCTATGTTAGGAACCTGGGTGGAAACTCACAGATATGCTCAGAATTAGTCCAAAATGATACAAAAATTACTGAACCCACAGACATTGCCAACATACTGGCAGACAGGTTCAGTGCAGACTTCACCCCCCTCTCCCCCCCTAAAGGAGAGATAACTATCCCAGTGGAGTGTAGCCTCCCAGACATCTCAAATGCGCAGGTAAAAGCTGCTCTCTCTAAAGCTAAAAACACAGCATCAATGGGACCGGATGGTGTCCCCGGCTGTGTGCTACACGAGCTAAATGAGGAATTAAACCCACACATAAGGCAGCTGTTTAATCTCAGCCTTACCACAAGATACGTGCTCAAGGAGTGGCGTACGGCAACTGTGGTCCCACTCCACAAAGGCGGTGCCTCTACGGACCCTGGTAATTACCGCCCCATAAGCTTAACAAGTCTAGTCTGCAAAGCTATGGAGAGGATCATAATGGAACTCATAAACAAAGATATAGGGGACTTGCAGACATTGGATCCGACCCAGTTTGGCTTTGTCAAGGGCAGATCATGCCTTTTGAACTTGGTCGACTTCTTCGAAACAGTCACCAAGGCCATTGATGAGGGAAAGGCAGTCCATACAGCGTACCTTGACCTTGCAAAGGCTTTCAACACAATACCCCACTCGGGTATTGTAGGAAAAACTTACCAGCTTAAATGTAAACCCATATGTCACAAGATGGGTTGCAAACTGACTTAAGGACAGAACCCACAGGGTTAGAGTTGCTGGCGCTATGTCAGACTCCAAGCCGGTCACAAGTGGTGTCCCACAGGGCTCGGTCCTTGGCCCCCTATTGTTCGGCATCTACTTCTCAGAAGTACAGGCCAACATGGGAGGACTTTGGCTGACAAAGTTTGCAGACGACTGCAAACTGGGCGCCATAGTGGAAAGTGCATCGGACACGGATATCCTTCAGCAAGGACTCACGGAAACAGATAGCTGGTGCCAGAGCCATGGCCTGAAGTTAAACGCCAAAAAATGTATAGTCATACCCTTTGGGAAAAACAAGGTAACCCCAAGCTACCATATAGGTGGCAATCCACTAAGCACAGAAGAGGTTATCAGGGACCTGGGGACCCAGGTTGACAGTGGCCTTTCTTTTGACACTCACGTTGCTAAAGTGGTTAGAAAGACCTTCTACATTGCCCACCTGATCATGAAGGGATTCACATCCAGATCTAGTGAGGTCATTGTTCCCCTGTACTCTTCACTTATCAGACCAATGATCGAGTACAATGCCCCATTCGGGATGTATCTCACCCGACATCTGCAGCAATTGGAGAGACCCCAAAAGTTCCTCACCAAAAGGATAAAGGGACTCCAAAATCTGTCATATGCTGCCAGATTGAATAAACTCCAGCTCTATTCAGTCGCATACCGTCTGCTCAGAGGTGACATGTGCCTGACATACAAGGCCATGTCCAACCCGGAATTAATGGACATGCTCCACCTCAAAAAATCCAAATCCACCAAAACCACTAGAGCAAGCGACTTAAACCTTAGCATGGATATAAATAGGATGTGCTGGATGGATAGATTTATCACTCAGAGACTCCCTGTGCTGTGGAATAAAATCCCTGTCCATGTGAGGCAGAGCACCTCGCTGGCTCTGTTCAAGAGAAATCTTGACCTGTGGATGGGAGATCGTAGGTTTACCCCGGGAATCATCTCTGTGTTACTGCTGGACAGAGGCACAACAAACTAATGGGCACAGTATTTTTTCATATAAGGGGTGGCGTAAGCCACAAAACTTTGGGCTAGGCTTATAAATGCCTTAGGGCAGATAGCCTAGTATAAACCTATGAACCTATGAACCTATAATATCTCATGCAACAAAGTGTCTGTGGAGAATAAATGCCTTGGCAACCAAAAAAGGTCTGAGGTAAATAAAACATCTTAGGGGAACCAAAAAGTATAGGGTAAAAAATGCCTTGGCAAATAAAAAGGACTCTTAAGTGATACCTCAGTAGATGAATTGAGTAATTTCTTTGGCTCATGACTCCTTCACAGAAAAAATTCTCTTCAGATCTACTAATGACAGAACTTCCACTGACAGTCTTAAACACCATCTGAAGGCTTCCTATGTCAAAGCCAAACACTTCAGCCTTACTGCATCCTTCCTTCTTTAACTAAATGCCCCCATACTCCTCTGGGATTATGAATTTTGGGTACTACATTGACTTCTGTCATGTTGTCAGAGATCCTGCCTTAAATAGGTGCTTGACTTTAGTTGCCATTAATTACTTGTAAAGTATGATAATTTCTTTAAAGGACCCTTGCTTCCTCCTAACAACTACTGCCGTTCCTATGGGTTCTTTTACACACCCTAAGAAATTTATTATACCTGGTGGGCTTACCCATACTTAGGGATACCACCCACTAAGCATTTCCATTGCTACCATCATGCTATGTTCCAGATGACCCTCCCCCCCCTCCACAAGTGTGACACCGCCATCTTCAAGCCTGGAAAATTCTGTGAGCCCTAGACAAACCGTTCACATTGTGATGGTGTACATTGAGGCAATGCTGAATTTTGAATTGGAATGGCTGAAAAGCTCAGGCCAACTTGTTAGGTTTTACATTGCTGTCCTTCTGTTGGTAATGCCAATGGATGGGGGGAGAGCATGATTTGTTGTGAGCTTGAATTCCCTGCCCAACAAATGATACCAAAGGGACCCCAAGGCACATTTTATGACATGGCATTCTCTGCCTATAGTGGACTACCATATTCCAGTTTTGTTTAATCTCCTACTCAGATAGCTAACTCGGTCTTCCTCTCAACCCGTAATGCATCTGTACAGACTTTAAATCATGAATTTTGATATCCAACTAAACCCAAGTCCTACACAAGTAGCAATGCAACATTTTCACTATAATAAAAATCTAGGTAATGCCTACTTGAAAATTTAAAGCATTATAGTCTTAGATTAAAGTATGTCTTATGCAGCACAATCCAAAGACTGCAACTATAACTGAACCCTGGTTAGAAAATAACCTCTGACTGTCCCCATGCATCATACTCTAAGGTACTTTTATGGAGAATAGAAATTGCATAGACTGGAGCTTGTTAACACTGGTAAAAAAGTTCATTTTATCTCTATGGTAGTAGACAAGGGTAATATTACTTCTGATATTACCCTGAGTTGGACAATTGTTTTATCTCTAAGAAAGTCTGCAAAAAGTCAACAATGCCAGAGTCTATATCTCCCCTTTCAGTCTTGCTGCTACAACATACCTTGACATCCATATTAAAGAGTTCAGGATAGCAAAATAAGTGATTATGCTTAGTGATGTAAATCTTCAATAGAAAGGTTCATAGAGAAACCAGCTTACAAGATGCAGGTCAAATATTAATTTGCGCCAAAATGGTACAAGAGGAGTACCCATCCAAATTGCTCCCCTTAAATACACTGGTGACAAACACACTTGAGAAAATGACAAGTCAATTTTGTATCTCAAACCATATGTGACTACATTGTGTTTCTAGTCTCCCGACCCCCACAGGCAAACATTACTATCATAATCCATAACTAAAACCTCAAGGTCAACTGTGCAAGAAAATACAGCAAATTTGTCTGCTGTTTTTAACTAATTTTTCCTCCCTCAGCCCTCTATACCTTTTACAGTCTTTATATTCTCATATGAAACAGGCTTTTTCCAGGATTCCTATTAAATGATCAAAGACCAATTCTTTCGAATGCTTCTTGATCGAACTTGAAAGCACAAAAAGGCAAAATGGCATATAAATAAATTATTTTCCTGGGAAAGAACTTGCTTGGCCGCTTCAGTTACTTTGCCATTTTCGTGACTGTAGTGTGATCTCAGAGTTGGTATATTTAAGTAAGGGGAGTGTGGGGGGAACAGCCGCTCACATCGGGGGGTGTGCAGGGCGAGGGCCCACACTTTATGTAATGTTTTAAAATTTTGTTTTTGTTGTTTTGTGGAATAGGGATTTTTTTCCCTTGGAAAAAAATCACTGTTCTAAGCATTTGAGATTGTAAGCTTTCGCTTACAAGGGTTCGATAAATCATCATTCGCTTTTTTAAGCATTCGATGATTTAACATAGACCCCTTTTTCCACTTTGGAAAATAAGACTCTAAGGAAACAACCTCCTATGGCAGATTACTGAACTTAAAAAATTGTTGGTCAAAAGAGACTAAGCATAGAAAAGTGGAAAAAAAATTCTACAAATGCAAACAAATGTAGTCTATGTACTTAGGATCATAGGATCATAGGAGTTTGCTAGGCTAATGGCCCTGGGGCCCTCACAAGCCTAGTCAAGAGTTTCTCCCCAAAAAACAAACCTCAGTCAGCAGCTGTTGCCCCTGTCAATGAGGGAGACAGGTGGAAACCCTGGGACAAATTTGTGGTTTCCTATCCACTCATCAAGGCTGTACTTGAAGAGGGTCAGTGATGTATTCTGAAATGTATGGGGAATTGGCAGCCTCAGAGAGACAAGCCTGTCTCTCCAGCAGGTTTTGTTAATGTCGCATATTAGATTTAGGTCTTTCAATCGGGTAATGTGTGAGGAGTTAGACTTATGGATATGGAGCATCTCTAGTAGGGCAGGGTCTGAGATTGCCTTGTAGGCAAGACACAGATCACCTCTGGGCAATCTGTACGATACCGAGTAGAGTGATAGTGATTTCAGCCTGTTCACATCGGACAGGTGTTGGAGGCCATGGATTTTCTTTGTGAGGTATTTCAGTGGTCTTTCCAGCTGGTGCAGGTGTTTGGAGAGGTACATACCAACCAGGTGTTGAACTGAATTATTGGCCTAATGACAGGGGAGTACAGCGAGGTAATAATCTCCTTTTTTCTGGATGCAATCCCTTTACTTATGAGATGAACCAAGTAAAAGGCTTTTCTGACCATTGCCGCTACACGATGGTCAATTATGAGATTGTTGTCAACCTGTGTACCTAGGTCTCTCACCACAGGTTGTGTGCTTAGGGGGTAGCCATTGATGTGGTAATCAGTAGCAGCCATGTTTTTGCTGAATGGTATGATAATACATTTTTTCTGCATTTAACTTAAGGCCTTGACTTTGGCACCAGTCATGTGTTGCTGTGAAACCCTCTTGAAGTATGTTAACATCATCTGGGGAGTCAATGGCAGCACCCAACTTACAGTCATCTGCAAACTTGGTCAGCCACAGGCCTTTTGTCTTTGCTTGGACCTCTCAGAAGTAGATGCCAAGCAGTAGGGCTCCCAGAACAGATCCCTGGAGAACACCACTAGTGTCAGGTCTGCTGTCTGATATGGAGGCACCTATTTTGATCTTCTTGTTACTATTGGAGAGCCAGTTGCCCACCCATCTGATGAGATAAGGATTTATGCCAAGTTGTGTTAGCTTTTTAATGATGCCCGAGTGGGGGACTGTGTCAAAGGCTTTGGTCAACTCAAGGTAAGCTGTATGTACTGACTTTACCTCATCCGGGGCCTTGGTAACAGTCTCAGAAAAGTAAATCAGGTTCAACAAGCAATATCTGCCCTTGACAAATCCAAACTTGGTGGGGTGAAGTGCTTGGAGATTGCCTATGTCCTTGTTTATAAGGTCCATAATAATCCATTCCATAGCTTTACAGATCAGACCTGTCATGCTAATGGAGTGATAGTTTCCCGGCTCAGTAGTAGCACCACCTTTTTGCAAGGGGATGACAATGGCAGTTCTCCACTCTGCTGGAACTAAGCCTGTACTTAGGCTGTGGTTGAATGGGGTGCTCTATGATGAGGCTACAGCCTGGGATGCTATTAGGTCCAATGGGTAGTGTGGTGTTTGTGCTGGCAATCTTCTCTTTGTCAGGAGTACTGACTATGTCACAAGAGAACATGGATTCCAGGTTACTGATATAGATACATTTCTCACAAATAGAAGAATTATGTGCTAGGAGAAGAGGGTTGTCAGTGAACAGGAGGCAGTTGATACACTGTCTCAGTATGTCTATGTCAACCAGGCTGGCAAGAGAAACTAATGGGAATTGTCCAGACATAGTGTTCTGAAACTTTGCTGGACTTATGGAGAGAGTGTTTTGATAAGGGTTTGTCCACAAGAGTTTAGATCACAAAAACCTTCTTAAAGGTAAAAATAAATTACCTGAAGATCAAGTGCTAAAACCAAAGCTAAGAGGCTTAGAATAACAGACAAATTTAATTAGGCTACTAACAAGCAGTAATAAATGCAGCAGAATAAAAGCACTTGAACACCTAAGAGCAAGCAGAAAAAAGGAGATTATTACCACATATGTGACTCTATAGTCCGGCACATTGATGTCCCTCTCATCAGGTTGAACAAGGAGAAAATTACAGTCAGCTGTCTGTCGGGTGCCAGGATCTGCCACATAACGCATGCACTCAAGTCACTCCACAAGTACAAATATGACTCTGTCATTGTCCATGTTGGAGTGAATGACTTGAGATGTACCTCCCTGGACTACATGAAAAGAGACATGGAAGAGCTCTCGGATCATGTGGCCCAGGCAGGTATGACCCTAGCCCTGAGTAGCATCCTGCCTTCGCCCAGAATGATACCGCTATATAAGGACAAAATGATTGACTTCAACAATTGGCTAAGCTTCTGGTGTCATTCAAAGGGGATCCAGTATCTGTCTGCCTGGGATGACATGATTGACAGACCATGATGCTTTGCCAGAGATGGTCTGCACCTGTCACCCCTGGGATTCAGGTTGCTGGCTAAGGCTCTTGCCACCCCTATAGTGCCTTTTTTAGGCAAAGTTCAAAGGACAAAACCACCACCATAACAGGTACAAGCATGCAAAATCTTTTTTTTTTTTAAAACAAGTTTATTGTTTTAACATATAAGAGAAATATCATAACAATTTTATACAAATAATTAAAAATAGGTATTATTATAATATTCAACAAAACAACTAAAGTATTTACAAAGACATCCACTACAATCAGATCAATTAATTAAACTAAAATACTGTGCTATTGAAATTAGAATTTTTTTAACAAATTTTGTAAATTATCCCATACAATAAAATGTGATGTTTTTTTTAGTTGTTCTCATTCTAATTGTGCTTATTTCCATATGACACATTATATTCATAACATTTTTAAATTCATTGAACGAAGGAGGTGTATCTGAAATCCAATTTCTAGTTATTATTTTCCTAGCCACTGCTAGGATAGACCATAACAAGGGAAGCTTAATCTTTTAACACATTGAGGTACAGGTGTGTTGAATAATATAAGAGACTTAGAAATAATGAAATTATCTGTAAAAGAGCCTGCAAAATTCATTAATTGACTTCCAGTATTCTTTCAACTTCATACAGTCATAAAACATATGAGCCCAGTCAGCATTAATTTCTACATTACATCTCTTACATAGATTATCTTTATTATTAATTTTATTCATCATCAAAGGTGTATAAAAGATCTATGTAAAAATTTCCATGTATAAAGTCTCCAGACAATGGAAGATGTAGTTCTATAAGCAGATTCCAATATATATTGTGTATCTTGTTGAGTTGGTGGGTCCCCATTAATAGAGGTGAAATAATTCCAGTATGAATCTACATTGTAAAAAGTTTCTTGTCTGATAATTTTATGTATATATGAAAGTTTACCTTTATCAGAAAATTTATGCTGTAAATTTATTATCAAGTAATCAATCAGTTTTGGAATAGATTCTTTAACTGTTATAGACATTAGATCTATTCTATCAATGAGATGTTGTCTAAAGATCTGAACCTCAAACCAGCAAGTTTCTCTTAGATCAAATTCTTGTTTTAAGAAATCTAGATTTTTAACTTTATTATCAGATATCAGCTGATACCAGTACTTTAGATTATTATCTATAGCTAAATGAGCTCCTTCAGAAGTAGATGACATAAGCATACCCTGAGTATAAATTATAGGGAATACAATAAAATTCCATTCCCTATACTTAGGGTGCATGAATAAAAAGCATGCAAAATCTGAAGGTAATGCTACTCAATGCTAGAAGTCTAAACCTCAAAATGCACTCTCTCGAGGCACTCCTAAAAATGGAGAACATCGATATCTGTGCAGTAACTGAGACCTGGTTCAAGGCTCCAGAGAGCACCCCTGCAATACCAGGCTACTACTCTTACCACACTTTTCAGCCACCAAACCAGGACCAAAACACTAAAGGTGGAGGAGTGTCAATATTCACCAAGGATATTCACACCACCAGGCTAGTTGCCCAACACAATGCATCTGAAATTCTCAAGGTACAACTAACACTAGGTAAGACTGCAATCCAAATTGTAGCTTGCTACAGATCCCCCACCATACCCCAAGATTCTCACTGCACCTTTCTAAGCATACTGGAAAATATTAAGATAGAACCAAACACCCTAATACTGGGTGATTTTAACTACTCTGCCATTGACTGGGAAAACTACTCATGTACCAACACCTTTGCCCAATGGTTCTTGGAATTCATAAATTCCAATGCCCTGGATCAACTAATCCATAGTCCCACCAGGGGCTCCAGTATCCTAGCCCTGGTCATTACCAACATGGGAAATCGATGCTCCACACTTATGGGCACCCCCTCGTTAGTCAGGTCTGATCATAAGCTAATCACTCTTAAAATCCACATCCCATCCCCACCCCCCCAGTAAGGAAACCTCCATTAAAAACTTCTCCAAAGACAACTTCATGCTACTCAAGTGAGAAGTGACAAACCTCATGACACCCATGCAGACGGAAACTGAAAGCTCAACTGCTGAATCCTACACTAAGGCACTGTACAAGCACATCCACTCATGCATGAATCGTGCCATCCCAAATAGAACCAAGATGCTCTCATCCAAAAAAAGGAAGCCAATCTGGTGGTCCCCTGCCATAAACAAACTTTACAACAAAAGGAAGAAACTGTTGCAGAAAAGAGGAAAATCCCAGGATGCAAAAAACTCCCTCACCAGCCTCAGTAACAAACTGAGATCCCTCATAAAATCCTCCAAAGCTAGTTACAAAAATAAAATTGCCAAAGATTCCAAAGACAACCACAAGGCATTCTATAACTATGTCAAGAATCTAAATGGCAATGCTCAGATCTGCTCTGAACTAAAACAGAATGGCATTAAATATACTGATCCCAAGTATATTGACAATATCCTGGCAGATCAATTCAGTGCCAACTTCACCCCCCTCTCACCCCCTAAATGGCCCATCTCAATACCGGAAGATTGCCAAATTCCAGTAATAACAGCCACACAGGTAAAAAACACACTTTCCAAAGCTAAGAATACAGCATCCATGGGACCAAATGACATTCCGGGCTGTGTACTACATGAACTACAATATGAACTGGTAGCTCACCTAAGTGCCATGTTTAATCATAACCTCACCTCAGGTTTTGTGCCCACTGAGTGGCGCAGAGCTACAGTTATCCCACTCCACAAAGGGGGATCCACCTTGGATCCTGGAAACTACCATCCCATCAGTCTGACAAGCCTTATCTGCAAGGCCATGGAGTGCATTATCATGGAACTTATAAACAAATACATTGGCAACCTTCAAACACTGGACCCCACCCAGTTTGGGTTCATGAAGGACCAATCTTGTCTCCTGAACCTGATTGACTTCTTTGAATCAGTCTCCAGAACCATGGGCAAGGGTAAGGTGGTCCACACAGCCTATCTAGACCTTGTCAAGGTCTTTGACACCATCCCCCACTCTGGAATCATAGATAAACTTACTAAGCTGGGCATTAATCCCTACATCACCCAATGGGTTGCTAACTGGCTTACTGATAGAACCCACACTGTAAAAGTAGCCAACTCCAAATCCAACTCCAGACAAGTGACAAGTGGAGTACCTCAGGGTTCAGTCCTGGGACCGCTCTTGTTTGTCATCTACTTCTCTGAAGTACAGGCCAACACTAAGGGACTCTGGCTAACAAAGTTCGCAGATGACTGCAAACTGGGAGCCATTATTGAATCCCCAAATGATGTGGATACTCTACAAAAGGGCCTTACAGAAACAGATGCTTGGTGCCAGAGCCATGGGCTCAAGCTCAATGCCAAGAAATGTATAATTATCCCCTTTGGGAAAAAACATGTATCCGTGAATTACCATACAGGTGGCAGTACACTAAACACCGAAAGTGTGATAAGAGACTTAGGGACACAGGTGGACAGTGGTTTCACTTTTGATAACCACATCTCCACAACAGTCAGGAAATCCTTCTATGTGGCACACCTCATCACTAAGGGCTTTTCATCCAGAAAAAAGGAGGTCATTGTCCCACTGTACTCATCCCTCATTAGACCCATTATAGAATACAATGTCCCGTTTGGTATGTACCTCTCAAGACATCTGCAACAACTGGAAATGCCGCAGAAATACCTCACTAAAAGAATCACAGGCCTAAAGCAGATGCCCTACTCTGACTGCCTTAAAAAACTCCAGCTATACCTTGTCGCATATCGTCTACTCAGAGGCGATCTCTGCTTAACATACAAGGCCATGTCAAACCCAGAGTTGTTGGACATGCTACACTTAAAGAAATCCCTATCCCTCAGAGCCACACGCTCCAGAGAGCACATGCTGGAGGGATAGGTGCCTGACCCAGAGACTCCCCAGACTCTGGAATAGATTTCCCATACATGTCAAGCAGAGTGCCTCTTTGGCCCTCTTCAAAAGGAACCTTGACAATTGGATGGGAGAAAGGAAATTCACCCCGGGGATCATGTCAGTCACTCTGCTAGACAGGGATTCAGGGAAGTAAATAGTGTGGGAAGAAATAGCCAGGGAATTGTTATGGCTAGGGTTGTACAGGCCCTAGGGCTGATAGCCTAGTACCAACCTATGAACCTATAAAGTAGGAAGAACACAATTACAGTAAAAACAGCTGAATAAAGTGTATTTTTTAAAGTGAAGAGGGAGGAAATAAAAGATAATTCAAGATTAAGAAACTAAGGGGGTTGGCCTTCCCAAATGCTCTCTCTGCACACAGTAGAATGAGCTGATGAGATGCGACTTGGAGGAGTGCCCAAAATCAAAGAAGCAAGGGGTTAGTCCTTCCCAAATGATCACACTGTACTCAGTAGAGTGAGCAAATGAGATGGGAATGGGAGGAGTATCCAAAATCAAATTTACAGCAGAAGCGGGCAATTCCAAAGCCACCAAGTTTAAAAATACAGCAACATTCGGGAAGAAGGGTGGGGGGGAAACAAAATGCAGACAGAGACCAGCAATATCAAACAAATAAATAAATGCAGTAAAGTTTTGTTACCTATCACTGAAACAGATTAAGTGCCAAAAAGTATACTTATATAAGCTTTGTGTATCCAGGTGACTATAATATCAGTGACAGCCAGGCTACAAGAAACAGCTAGAATAATAGAAATTTATAAACAATTATTAGGCCATCCAAATAATTCTGGCAAACAATTAAGGCTATGAATGCTAGTAAAGTTTTCCAAAAGCTGCTGTAGCAAACAAATGAAATATAAATATGCTACATGATGTTAAAAATTAAATATCTTCTCATCCTATGTCCATCACATTACCTTTTTAGCAATATAACATTTACACCTAGAACTGAACCTCACAAATTGCTAGTACCCCATTTCCATTTTTAATCGATAATAAACTCTAAATAGAACTCCTAAACACAATAGATATCAATGACAGCCCTTTTAATCATATGTCACATCCAAAATTCTTGCAAATAGAAAGTACAGTGCTTTTCAAGCCACTAACATATATATCTTATCTAACCCTAATCAATAAAGTAGTCTACATGAGCAATAAACATCCCACAATCACATCACTTCCAAAAGTTTCTTTACCTTCAGAAGCCCCAGCATACAGGTAACTTGAAACTGTGTGCCCATTTACTGAGACTCTTGAATGTATGAACAATATGAAATACTAATGAATCGATTGCATAGTTTCCTGCCAAAATACTAACAGATGCAAAGGATGTGTAGAGCATCCCCTACTACCATAGAATGTAGTTACAAAGTTTACTAACTGTTTAATGAGCAGAACCTTAAGATGCCAAGTGCCAACTCACTCACAGATCACAAATGGTTTGCACAAAAGGTTTATTCTTGGCCCAAAGCTTTTCTTGCTGCTTATTAATAGACTTCAAATGGGATTCGGAAAGAACTCAGTTGTGGGCACAAACTTCTGCAGCCAAAAGGGGCAGTTTCCATGATCACAGACTATGTAATTCAGATACAGGATTAGCCACAATGGGAAAAGACTTCATTATCAGCTAATTTGTATGTCTCTTAATTATGTGATGTTACCAATGATGCTAATCAACACTTTCCCATAGCAAGGTACCTCTTCATTCACTTTCTGACAACTGTACTCTCATTCGCACATACACACACAAACACACAGAGATGGAAACAGTCTCATAGCTTTCAGTTTTCCCTGATTTTGACTTTTATAATTGCAGTGTCCCTCATAAATCACAGATGATTACAACCAGTCAATAATGCAGGACATTGGAGTTTCTTATTTTTTATCATTCAGAAATGATTTGTGCTACAAAACCTGTTCTTTTAATAACTTTTTACATGACTTAAAGTAATATTTCAGTGTCCCAAGTATTACAGCATTGCTCTTTAGTCTACAAGAGTTAGAAGCATGGCAGCTATTGCCCCCACCTAAATCTGCACACATTCAGACAGACATTCAAACACAGGCGCACACAAAGACACATACACACACACACACACACACACACACACACACACACACACACACACACACACACACACACACACACACACACACACACACACACACGCACACACACACACACACACGCACACACGCACACACACACACACACACACACACACACACACACACACACACACACACACACACTCTCTAAAACTCACTATAGATCAGACACCCCTTCCTCATTCAATCACTCTGACAGACACACTCTTCATTCACCAACAGACACACACACACACACACACACACACACACACACACACACACACACACACACACACACACACACACACACACACACACACACACACACACACACACACACACACACACACACACACACACACACACACACAACTACTTCTACCTCTGTAGACATGAACTTACACTTCCACACACATATACATATTCACATCCCCACCACTATTACCTCTTTGCAGGCACTTACCTGATCTGACCTTTTACCATTGATTACAATGGAGAAACACAACTTCATTAACTTTCCCAAATGTAATAATTTATATAGGCATTTCCTGGTGAGATCACATGGCTAATTTCCAAAGGCCACTTCCCTGTAATGCCTCATTAGCATGTAGCATGGCTCTGGAGATGGCCCACCTCTGTGATCCTACAGATTTGTAGAATCAATATGGCAGGCCTGTCTCTGAATCAGAAAGAGCTACCCCCAGTGGTAGCTGCCCATATTAGGGCTTACCATTGGCAGCAGTCCTTTCTGAAATCAGACCTTTATCTGGGACTGCCACATACTTGGTAAACAGATAATATTGATTTTACAAGAGCAACCAAAAACAACAAAATGTTAAATAATGAATTACAAAAGGACATTCTCCCGGATTCATGAAGCCTGTGCCAGGCGCAGGCGTAGCGTATGCAGGACAATGCCAAATATGCCCGCCGAGCGATTCAGGTACGAACCAACTCCACGTGCACTACCGGCGTATGCCAGATCTACGCAGCCCTCGGCATAGGTATGCAAATCACCCCATGCGCAGTGTCACACCATGCTAATGAAGGCATACAGTGATTTACGAAGTGGTGCAGGTGTAGCGCAAGCCCATGGAAATGTAAACCAAAAAACATGGTTTACATTTTCCCAAACAGAACATTGGAGTTATGGAAGCGGACCAGACTCATGCATTACAAAGTTAACATATGCCAATGGCGAAATACACAGCCAATGGCACAAGAAAAGATGTACCACACCTAAAAAACAACATTTAATGTCATATCCACAGTAACGTACAGTACAACCGCAGGGCATGTGTGTGCAAACAGGAATACAAAGGAAATATATACAAATGTCATAAAATCGCAATTAAAGACAAATTAGGATTGCACCATAATATGCAATGTTAGGCATGGCACACCACAAGCAAGGCGCAAGGGTTGCCAGGGGCCTGCGACAGTGTTCGGTGCTATAACTATGAATTAGTAGTCAATGCCATGCAAATGAGGCAGGTAATACTGAATTGCAAACGTCCCGCTGGATTAAGGATGTACCTGATGGCGCAGCGCTATAACACCGAGGAGTGTATCAAAGGTGATACATGACATCAGCAGAGGGGTGTGCCACCATATCAGTAAGCACATTGGAGCAATGCAAATCTGGCCTGGCCATTGCTAAGTAAAGCTGCAGGACAGGGGTGGGGAGGAGGGTATAGAACCATTTAGCTGAGAGCACACATGGTGCCCGAAAGTGCATGTGTACGGGGATGAACTCATGCCCGAAACCCAGTAAGCGGATGCACGCGCGAACAATAGCACAAACAGGAAGGTCAGGGGAAGAAAAGAAGGAAATGCAGAAGCAGGGTAATTGGCGTACTAATGAGCTATTAACACCAATCAACTCACGGCGGCCAATCGATGGCAGTAGACAAGCCTGCATGCAGAAACCTGCAAAACAGAATAGGGGAGGCATAGGATTGCAAAGAAAGGAGGGGAGGACCTGGAATGCAAAGATAGGAGAACTGTCATAGCAGAGCAAAGCAAACCCACAGCAGATCAGCAATAGCACACATTACGCAAGATATGCCAGGTCTAGGAGAGTACAAATGAAAGCAGGCAGCTGGATGCATGCCAGCAAATGGTAGGTGTAATGTGCACAAATGTAAACGGAAGGGCAGGAGGTAATTCACGGCATCCAAATGTAATGCAACACCAAACGCAGTACAATAGTGGTTCCGTTAATAAAACACAGAAGATACCCTATAGCCATGATCGTACATACACACCCTATGACATCATCAGTGTTCACAACAAAACAGTATAACGTGTGAAAGCACCTAACACACACCTGTGCATTCCCAAACACCGCACCATAGGTGTAAACAGATGGGGAACTTTTAAAATGTACATGTTGGGAGCTGCCATAGCTGTGATTTATCAGCATGTGTTACAGACCGATGGTGTTGTGGAGGATGATGCCGACAACCGCCATAGGCCTCGGAGGAGGAGAAGAGTGTTCAGACCAAGGGTAACCTACCAGGGGCTACATGATCTGGAGATAGTAGAGCGTTACAGGGTGGACAGGAACATCTTACAGCAAATAGTAGAGCTGTGCCAGCCATGCCTGAGAACCAGAAACAACAGAGGGGAACCCGTCCCAGTGGACACGAAGGTATGTGTAAGCTTGCAAAAACTAGCCACAGGTACCTTTCAAAGGCCAACTGGAGATATAATGGAGATCTCACAGGCATCGGCATCCAGGGTACTACACCAGTTTCTGGATGCCATGTTACCACATGCCAATGAGCATATAAACTTCCCCCGAACTCAGGAGGAGTTGGCCAGCAATATGCGTCACTTTCACGTGTGGCAAACTTCCCGGAGGTACTGGGTGTGATAGACTGCACGCACATACAAATCAAGTCACCACCCAGTGAGTATGGTAGGCGCTACATAAACCATAAGGGATTCCACTCCATCAACTGCCAGGTCATGTGCAATGCCCAGGGCATTATCATGGATGTGTGTGCTGGCAGCCCTGGAAGCTACCACGACTCCCATATCTGGCATGCCTCACAGCTGTATCAGGTATTTGTCAGAGGGGACATCCCACAAGGTCACCTTGTGGGGGATGCTGGCTATGCACTGGAGCCATGGATGATGACCCCCATCAGAAATCCACACACACACCAATGCAAGAACGCCATAATGAGGCACACGCACAAACCAGAATCATCATAGAGCGTGTGTTCGGGATGCTGAAATCACGGTTCTGGTGCTTGGACACATCTGGTGGAGCCTTGCAGTACTCTCCAGGCACGTGTGCCCACATCTTCATAGTATGTACCATGCTACATAATATGATCCTGCGGAAACAGCTGCAGCAGGGTCAAAATGGGAGAGGGCCTCACAGCCCACCGCAAGTGCCAAGGCCAACACAGGCACAGAGGGATCCAGACCATGGACACACTGTGCCAGCCCCAGTAGGCAGACGGAGGTGTGCCCAATATGCCTATGCCTTGGCAAAGAGGGAACATATAGCACATACCTTGACAGTGTAGGCTCCCACGGACTGACACCCCTCCCCATCTGCACACACAGTAACATGGATGGCACACAAACACGACTACCTGTAAATTGTGATGTATAGGTGGCCCACTGTGGAATCCTACATAGGCAGCCCTCAACATTGTACACGCAACAGCCATTGAAACACGGAAATGTCAACACCTGAACAGTAGATGCGCCTATCACCATCTGTCGGTGCTGTGTGTATAGGTTCTCAGGTACATCGGTAGGTACACGCCTGATTGTCAGAGGCAAAACACCAAATGGGGCAAACAGTAACTCCCATCGCCACAACATCGAGTAAGCAACTGTCGCATACTGGAGCAGAGGCAATCATGGGAGCACATGCGTGTAAGCACTTTCTTACACACAGTCATCACAAATTACCCGCTGCATTACTGAGGGGCTCCACAAAATGCAATCATGGATGTTATGTCAAGGCAGGGGATGTACCCATGACAGGCATTTGTCACCCCGGCATGCTGCATCCACGGTCGTATGAAGGTGTAGCAAATTATCGGGTGTAGCTAATTGTGATATACATACCCAGTGCCGGAGTAGAGCCAGTAAACATCACATGGACATACCATTAACTGGACCCATCAAGTTGTAAACTAACAGAGTTATCCATGTGAGTGTAGTGTGGAGTAACTGCTGTAGTGTACTGCACATACAAATTGACATAATTCGTGTACAACCCCCAGATGTCCAAGTGGTACATGCAGTGACTGTCGTGCATGTTCCCGATCCCATGTCCCACAAGGGATATAACGTAATCCCGATGGCACGGTTAATGCATTCCGGATGCAGGTCATCAGAATATGTGTAGCACACGTTAGCGGGAATAAGCGTTGCCCACAGCTGGTAAGCGATGTTTAAATACGACTATACAGATATGTGCGAAACAGAGATAAGCATCACCGACCACTGCGCAGATCACGGTCAATGATGTACAGAACAGGTGACACCTGCATTAGTCACCCCTGAACAAATAGCACCTGCTCTGAAGGGTAAAACAACCACTGCCAGGAGTGGAACAGGCAGTCATGTATACAATCACCAACACTATTGCTAGGCAAGATGTACATACGGTAGGGTTGCCACAGTTCAAATGACCAATGTGGGACATATGCCAGATGTCTGCAGGATGACACACACCTGGCCAGGATGAAAACCAGAATGTCAGTGTTTTGCATAGATAAAAAGCTTAGTCTAGTAATGGTCGCAGGTACGTGCTCTGTGTCCTGTAACATGTAGGTGGGTCAGATACAGAATAAGTGTGTTATGCAACTATGACATAAACTATAGGGAATATGTTTGTCCCAAAGTCGCAGGACATTTGCTATGTTCACAAATATTTCGCAGGACACAACTGCACAAAGTGGGACTGTCCCTCGAAAGGTGGGATGGGAGGTAATCTTAACCTATGGCAGGTGTATAATGTGACAGGTACAGACACAAACATGCAGAGTCCAGGAAACACAGTATGCACTGACAAACACACAATGAAAGGCGTAGCGTGCCTGTCACCACCTCAGTCCGAGATATGTATATATATATATATATATATATATATATATATATATATATATATATATATATATGTGTGTATACATAGATATATATATATATATATATATATATATATATATCTACACATATATAATACAGATAGAAAGGGCAATAGTGTGATATATGTCGATATACAAGGGGTCACTGACATCTGCAAATATATAGATAGGTCGACGACATTCAAAACACCTTTGAGGTACAAATAAACAGGATGCCGCCAACTATTGAACGTGTCACACACCGACACGCGTAACCAGGAGGCTGAAAGACAGAAAGAACACAGTACTGGAACAGGAGAACCGCAAGCAATATGACGATAGTAAGGACATGTAGTCACCACTGGCGGCAGTGCTGTCCACGTAGGTACCGTGTACAACTGTGGTTGTGAGCGATGTAGCTTGTGTATGTGTGTGTTGAGGGTGCCATATGTGTTCTCGTGTGACTAAAGTGTGTGTGTGTGTGTCCGCATAGTGTGTCTGTAGGTGGCAACTCGGAGGTAGATGATTACGGTAGGTGCGGGTATAGCTAGCCGTAGGCATGCGGTAAACACCTGTCCCACATTGGGAGGGACAGCCCCCCCTGGGCAGGTGTGTCCTGACATGAAACATTACAAAGGGCAACTGTCCGAGAGTTTAGGACATTAGTATGTCCCAAATAATATGCAATAGTTGCAGGAAATACTCATGCCTGTATGTAAGAAACGGAAATGTTACATGCAAACCGATAAGTAGTGAAGGACCAAAAACAATTGGTATGTAATGAGGATAAAAGTATGTGCTATCCTGTGTACTGACCGTGGCCATTTGTCAGCCTGTAAACACCACTGTGTGACCCGCAAGTGTCCAACTATGGCCATATGAAAAGGTGGCAAGCCATGTGACAGAGGGTCTGACACCAACACCACTTCAATGACTGCAAATATCTGGGACAGACATACACGGGATAGCGGTAATTTTCAAATATCCCTGCACATATCGCCGTACATCCGGAGGTATGGAAGTATCAACCGCACCTGCATACCATATAGAAACCAATTAACAATGGCCCAAAGTAAATTCCCATAACAGAAGTCTATTAAGTGATAGCACTGTAATTAGGGAAGGGGCCCACACACATATATATGGACTACGTAGAAATGAAAGCCCCACAAAACCGTATATGCTACGTACACCCACCTACATCCCCCACACTGGAAACAATAGCAATACAGACCGTAACCACAGCCCAAACATCTAGTTAGTCAATTACATCTGCTGAACTGTTTACATACCTTGTGAGAGACACATTTAAAGGCACCATGCAAAATTGTATCCGTCGTATAACGGAACAAACAGCGATGTTACAGGTGTTTGTAATAGTCCTTTATCAGACGGGTGGGATGACAGGTACAGTCACAGGTAGAACCACATACTCAAGCTGTCACACACAATCCACAGGGGACATGACCCCAAAATAGACTTGGCTCTACACATAGCAGTTGCAATTACACACAACAAAACACAATACAGGCCGTCTCCCTGAAGGCAGGGCAAATGGCCAACGTCCAAGTGGAGAATTCAGTTATAACCCACTGCTGCCGCGTAATTGGTGAATGGAGTAGCTGCACAGCTGAAGTGCACGTAATTAGTCACACCGGACCACCAATTGGCGGCAGTAAACCACATGTTGCAGGTATAGATGTATATAAGGATGACTTGCCAGATATGCAAACTGTATGCTCATACCGTATAACAGTTGAAAGAGTGATACAGAAGAGCGAGATAGAGATGAAACACCAGAACGATATCAAGGTATGTAGAACACTAACTGTATGTATAGTATGTTCTGTATTACGTAATGTCAGTGTATGCATAGCCTGGTTTGCAGTAATTAAAAGTGTCCGTCATGCATAAAGTGGGGAATGGTATTTATGTAGTGATATCTTGCTGATCGTACTAATGCTTGTAGAAGATGTGCGTCCAGCAGTGGGCCACACGGTAAACAGCACAGACACCACAAGGGATGCAACATGATGGCTTTAAACAGAACAATGTCATACGACCCGCCGTCAGTGGCAGGGTATGTCCAATAAGTACGTGCCATAGCAGGGGATAGTATATGTAGATATACTGTAACAGTATGCATGTGTATGGGCATATAATGTCATTGACATGTCTAAGGTGGACCCTCTGTGCAAGTATGCTTTGAATTATGGGATACCATGTAAAACATGTGTAATGTATAGTACAGTAGATTGATACGTCAGATATATTACACAGGAGAACAGGTATATGATGCATAACAAAGGTATCATATAGTGATGTGAGTAGTATGTAATTAATATATGTATAAACAGTTATGATGAAATAAATAATATGTAATCCACTCTGTGCATTTGCAAAGGACGCAAACATTACTCCCATACTAGAATAGCAGAAGAGATGTGACAGACAAACATGAACATGATTGGCGTGTACAATAACAGTATACATATGGCCTGTAGTCTCGGGACATTGTAATAGCGTGACAGCCAATCTAACTGGAAGTGCCATACCAGTAACCATGCACAAAGGACATGTAATAGCTCCACAGGTTCATAGTGGGGTACCATGCAGTCTGGCAAGTCTATGTGTAACAACAACTACAGTGTGCACACCAGTGGCACCTTTCTAGGGTAGTGTCCTGTGAACAGAAGAGCCATGTGTAACCTGCATCACTGCACAGTACAGCCACTGCAGTGATCCCTGGCGTATATGTGTCCACCATCCACCAAGCAAGGTATCACATGAACACTGCTACTGACTGTCCATGCATGATGTACATAGGAATCATGTTCCAAAGCATTGGTGAGTGTCCGGTCTGGGAATGCAACCACGAAGCACATGCCACACACTGTTGCGTGTGTGCACATATCCATGAGCATCATGCTCATAGTGGCTATTGTGTATGTTGTGTATACGGAGTATATCCATAAACATATTTGCAGACATGGGCCCTGTCTTTGCAGCAGACGTCACCCCTGAGTATTTAGTCCACAAATGTGTACAGACGTGGTGTCTGTACATAAGCCACATACTTTAACTGTCGTAGCTCAAAAAACGTCATGGCGTTTTAATGTTGAGTTATGTAAAGCTGTTTTGTAAGTTACACCCTAAGCGGGGTGTTGCACCCATGGATGTGTGTATAAGTCCGGTGTTCAGAGGTACAATGGGTGCCTATGTACCAGCTACACAACCAGTACAGACATGTGTGGACATGTAGAAGGATATCCACGCCACAGTGGCAATGTGGTAATCACAGGAGTGTGTGCGACATACATGTGTCTTACAAACATGTACAATGCGATATGTATGTAGGGGACTAACACCTATGTGATAACCAGTGGGTGGATGGTGTACTGCAAAGGTGACGGTCATACCAAGTGTCATGCAGGTAGAGGCCATGATGTTCATATTGGTATCCGTCACAATGGCACCCATATGGATGGGGTCTATATCAGCTGGTGGAGCAGCAACAGCGCTGGGTATGCAGTGGTCTGTAAAGCTAGGCAGGGAAGTCTCCTCAGTGGTAGCCTCTATCTCAGGGAAGCATATACCGAACATGAGGGCCTCATGACTGAGGACTGTGGTAAGCCAAGTGTAACTGGAATGCAGTATGTGATATGGTATGCCACCCTCAGTGCGTGTGTCCCATCCATTAGCCACATTGAATAACATCCGGAGACATATGTTGTGATGTGCAGGTGGATGTGTATGTAGTCAATACCAGAATGGAAAATGGTGCTGAATGGCAGCAAGAGGACAATGCAGGCTGTGTGGACACCCGTGTCATCATTAACTACTCTGGCGACTGTATGAAAGGTGTTCAACAGGTGTAGGAGGCATGCTGTGGCCCAACAAGACCAACCTAGCTGGCATCAAAGGACTGGAGCACAACAAAGACTCAACGAATTATGTCCATGATGATGTGCCCTATAGCCGTGCATAACAGTCCAGTGAGGTGTGTAGGGCAATAGTCCCAGTCGTGCATTGTGGCATCACCTGTGTGGAGTGTTACTGTCGCTGTGTGCCAGTCAGGGGCCACAATGTCTGGTACAAGGCTATTACTGAATATGGTGTCCCAGTGGGGAGACATGCTGTTCAGAGGGCTGTGGACATCACAGCCTGGGATATTGTAGGGTGACAAGGGCCCTGTGTCCTAGGACATATAGAGTGCAGGTCAGTACTGTGTAGGTGTGACTGCAGGTACACCGCAATGTTCCTGCAAGGAATGTGGCCCTGCAGGGAGTGAGAGGGTGTAATGTTAGCATTGAAGCCATCAGACAGCATGTTGCCAACATCACCTGTTACTGTCATGTTCCAGAGTGACAGTTGTATGTGTGAGCAGATGTGAGTATTGCATACGACTACTGACATACCACCATAATGTCTTGTGGTACATCTCAGAATGTGTCGCAGTAATGTGTACGTAGCTAGTTATGGAGTATGTGATGAGGGATCCTGTGTCCCTACCGAGGCTGACCAGTGAGTCACCTCACCCATGGTAATGTACACCACTGTGTAACAGCCCCCACCTGTTGTTGTAAAGTATGTCCGTGGGACCACACCCCCAGAGAGCCATCTGTAATCTGGTGTGTACCATCATGGCTCTGTGTGGAATAGCATGAACCATATTGTCGTGTACGTGCTATTGAAGTGCACTGGGGTATGTCTCAGCATTTGCATGTGCATTGTCCACCTGCACGTGTGTCAGGGCAACAACTACCACTGTCATACGACATCTGTAGTTGGTGTTGTAGTACTCATCTACTGTGTATGCTGTGAAGTGTGTGGTGCCGGTATGTGGCTAACAAGGGTGGGTAGCACATGTTCAGATTCCACCAATGAGGGGATAACCCCAGGTGTGGAACAGCAGTCACATGTTGGTAGTGTCCATGTCAAGGATACTGTCGGTCTTGGAGGTGGTGTATGGGTCGAACCAGCCGAGCGGAGTTTATGACTCACGCACAGCGTACGCCTAATGTGTCAGTACATGTGCGGCTATCACAGTTAAGTGTGGGTTACTGTCAGTCTCACTTTAGTAGCAGCAGTAGTTCCAGACACAGTTATATGCACATGGAGCACCTGTGATGCATTGTGCTAAGTAACCAGCCGGGATGTGTGTTCAAAAAGAGAAGAATGGCAGGACACTGCTGGATTAACTCCTTCTTTTATTAAAACAATCAAAACAGCCAAGGATAAGCGCTTTCGGGTGTGATACCCTTCATAAGATAAAGAAGACAAACATTGCCATTAATTTAAACTAAAAACCAACCAATCAGCAATCAATATACTACCCGCCTTTTCTGTAGGGCAGGTTTCAAAGGAACCATGTCATTTAATCCTGGGCTCCTATGAGCCCTCAGCTCAAAAATCCATTTGGATTCAAGGGATTCTGTCAATAACCTTATGTCCCCTCCCCTATTATTTAACCTTACGTTAACCACAGCCCTGAAACTGAAAGTATGTGTAGAGTGCTGTTCAATGTGCCTATAGAGAGCATTGTGCACATTTTTATTTCTAATATTAGAAAGATGCTGTAAAATTCTAATCTTAAACATATTGTTGGTCTTCACAACATAATAAGCTGTACACTGTTCACATGTAGCCAAATAAACTATATGACTAGTCCTACAAGTAGCCCTTGCCTTAAGGTGGTACATCTTGCCAGTAACAGGATGTTTAAAGACTGCGTCCTTGTTGATAGACGGACAGGCTTTGCACAAGCCACAGGGAACACTGCCTGGGCTGTCCTTAAATGAAATGGATGTAGTAATAGCCCTTTCAGTGCAAAGGATGTCCTTCAAGTTCTTGTTTCTCTTATATCCAAAGCTGGGTATGGTTCCTATTATGCCCTTTAACTTATTGTCACTTCTTAAGATGTTCCAATTTTTAAAAACTATGTTTTTTATATCTTTAGTGTTACTACTATAGGTGACAAACAATTTTGGTTCCCTTGTTGTATATCTCTGTGGAGCTTTAGCTACAACATTCTCTTGTCTAATCCATGGTTTGTATTTACTATCCCTTTTCTGCCTGCTGTCACTAATGACATCACATATCATTCCCTCATTGTATCCCCTGTCCAGTAGACATTGCTTCAAGGACTCAATGTCTTTCTCATATTCAATATCATCCATTGATATCCTGGATTATCCTACCAGCCTGGCCCTGAACTATATTGGGGAACATATAGCGGGGGTGCATGCTATCAAAGCACAGCAAGCTATTCTTCCAGCAATCCTTTCTAAATAGCTTTGATGAAAATCCTTTGCTAGTTTGTGTAATGCTGACATCCAAAAAATCTATACTGGTGTCCGAAAAATTCAACTTAAATCTAAGAAAGGATGTGGTGGAGTGTAGATAGCTGACAAAATCTATCAGCATGTCTGCATCACCCCTCCAAAAGAAAAAAAAAACATCATCTACAAAACGTGTATACATATACACATGTTGTTTCCATAATGGATGTTCTAAAATTACATCTTTCTCCCAAAACCAAAGGACCAGGTTGGCATATGTATTAGCACAGGGGGTGCCCATGGCTACCCCCTGTGCTTGTCTGTATATTTGCTTGTCTGTATATTTGCTTGTCCCCTATAAAGACATTGTTCTCTAGGACCAGGGCCAGCATCACCTTAACCAGGGATATTTTGTTGTCATCTTCACCCAAGTCACTCAGGACCCCACCTATGGCTTGGATACCAAAATCATTACTGATCACAGTAAAAAGGTTATGGACATCCAACGTCACCATTAAAAGATCTCCCTGTGGCTTGTTGTGATTAAATCTACCTACCCTTCTAAGAAAATCACCTGTATCTTTCAGTACAGAAGTTACCCTATCTAAAAGTGGTCGAAGTGTATATTCTATCCAGATGGAAATATGCTCCGTGACCCAGCCTCTGCCTGAGACAATGGGTCTGAATGGGGGATCTGTCACTGATTTATGGATTTTTGGCAAGGCTTTGAAGATTGGTATAACAGCTTTTTCTATCCAAAGAAATTGTAACATCTCATCACTAATTAGCATCTCAAAATTTAACCATTTCAGGCTGTTGTGTACCTCATCCACTAACATCTTGACACCAAGAGGGTTGAGTGGAACATAGACATACCTATCTGATAATAACCCCTGAATCTTTTGTTGGTAAAAAGTGGTGTCCATCACCACTACGGCGCCCCCTTTGTCAGCCGTCTTTATAACCAATTCGTTATTAGAGCCCAAATTTTGTAAGGCTTTCTGCTGAGGTCGCGTTAAATTATGGTATTTATGTAATTCACCCCTTTGAAAATATTCTTGTGGATCATTCTCACAGCTATTAATAAACAAATTTAAAGCTGGAGAGAAGGGTGGCACATAGCTACTAGGTAGTTTCAAGGTAGTCCCTATCTCATTACCATTACCAAAAATACACTTTAGTGCTAGCGTTCTACAAAACAATAAAATATCTAACATTACATCACTAAAACCACTTGCCCTGCTGGGCACAAAGGTAAGACCTTTGTTTAACACATACAACTCATCTTGTGTTAAAATATGTGATGAAAGATTAAAAACGATACCACTAATGTTATCAAAAGTCATTCGTAAGTCCTCCTCCTTTTGCCTGGATCCCTGCCCTCGCTTGAGGACTGTCTCCATGCTCCTCGCTTCTTGACCGGAGTAGGCAACTTGTCCAAAAAATGTTGCTGTCCCTGCGAGGTCTTAGGGCGCGCTCCCATGGCTGACCCCTCTGTGGATGCTACTGCAGCATAGGTAGTTGGTTCAGGCGCATCCGTGTGACTGGGACTGAGGGTTGAAATCGTACCTGCTGATAGATCCTCAGTCTCGACCAGCTGCTCTTTATCTGCTGTGCTAATAAGAGGCCCTCCTGAACTACTGGACAGGGGATACAATGAGGGCATGATATGTGATGTCATTAGTGACAGCAGGCAGAAAAGGGATAGTAAATACAAACCATGGATTAGACAAGAGCATGTTGTAGCTAAAGCTCCACAGAGATATACAACAAGGGAACCAAAATTGTTTGTCACCTATAGTAGTAACACTAAAGATATAAAAAACATAGTTTTTAAAAATTGGAACATCTTAAGAAGTGAAAATAAGTTAAAGGGCATAATAGGAACCAGACCCAGCTTTGGATATAAGAGAAACAAGAACTTGAAGGACATCCTTTGCACTGAAAGGGCTATTACTACATCCATTTCATTCAAGGACAGCCCAGGCAGTGTTCCCTGTGGCTTGTGCAAAGCCTGTCTGTCTATCAACAAGGACGCAGTCTTTAAACATCCTGTTACTGGCAAGATTTACCACCTTAAGGCAAGGGCTACTTGTAGGACTAGTCATATAGTTTATTTAGCTACATGTGAACAGTGTACAGCTTATTATGTTGGGAAGACCAACAATATGTTTAAGATTAGAATTTTACAGCATCTTTCTAATATTAGAAATAAAAATGTGCACAATGCTCTCTATAGGCACATTGAACAGCACTCTACACATACTTTCAGTTTCTGGGCTGTGGTTAACATAAGGTTAAATAATAGGGGAGGGGACATAAGGTTATTGACAGAATCCCTTGAATCCAAATGGATTTTGGAGCTGAGGGCTCATAGGAGCCCAGGATTAAATGACATGGTTACTTTGAAACCCGCCCTACAGAAAAGGCGGGTAGTATATTGATTGCTGATTGGTTGGTTTTTAGTTTAAATTAATGGCAATGTTTGTCTTCTTTATCTGATGAAGGGTATCACACCCGAAAGCGCTTATCCTTGGCTGTTTTGATTGTTTTAATAAAAGAAGGAGTTAATCCAGCAGTGTCCTGACATTCTTCTCTTTTTTGGATTTTGCTGTTTGCTGTTTGGTGGGACTTTAGACATAGCACAGAACTTCTTTGGACTTTGGGATGTGTGTACAACATAGTGGAATATGGGGACACCTCAGCTGTGGGTTTGCCAGTCCAGGTACATGCCTGAGATGTACTGTCTGTCTATAACCAGTCATTGCAGGTGTGCTCTGCAGAGCCAAGAGGCAAGTACCAGTCACTGCAGAGATATCGAAGTGATGCAGTATCAGGTGTGCCTTGCCTGCGTGCGTCACAGAGGATGATGTCAAGTATTGTGTGACATGACCACATGCTTCGCTAGCCGGTTCCCATTCTGGTGGTGACTGTTATTGGACACTGTGCAAGACAGGCAGTATAAAAGCAGCAAGAGTCCAATATGTGATCTGTACTCCCAGGGCTGACAGGTGCAGGTCAACTGTGCCACAGCATCATGTTGTTTGGCCGGGTCTGTCAAAGTGGACGTATACTAGACGCCTGTGGAATGACAGCAGAAGCATGGACAACTGTTGGGAGTGACACAGTCGTTCGTAGTACAGTGGTAACAGGTCCGGATGACCGCAAAAGGCTTCCCAGGGCTTGGAATACACCATCAGGGCTACAACACTGGTGGGCTATTGCATGTCCCTGCACACGTAGTCTGTGCCCTGAGATACAACTTCAGTCACACAAACATGGAAGATGAGTCACATCGTACCCGCTGCCTTGTGGCATGTATGCATAGGTTATGTTGCAGAACCAGTTACTTGACAGCAGGATGTAAGTGACTATCGCCTTGTGTAGCCTGCTGAGTGGAACAGCAGTGTGACTGCCGACAGTCACCTAAGACAGGTGTGTTGTGTATGTTATGACACCCTATTGGCTGTATATGATGGGCACACGTGTCTGTGGGCTATAGGTTGGTGTGGTTGTGTTTGGCGATGTGGGCTGTCATTGGTGCCCACACAGAGTATGGAGGGGTACTGTACAAGGTGTCTCCGTATGTATGGCCTGTGGTGGGGATCATGTGGGACTATGTGATGTGTGGGGTGCGTTGCTAATGTTGCACATCCCCACAGGGTTGGTGAAAGTATAACCCCCAGCAGGGCTGCATATGTGCATCCCCCACAGGCTGTACTGTTGTATGTTGGGAGGTGTGCATTGACTGTGTACATGAGAATAGCTCTATTGCCACATGTACAACATAGTCATCATAGTGACAGACAATAGCACTGGTATGTGCCAGTTGGACATGCCTGTATATAAGTGGTACGTGCCAGGTGGACACGCCGTATAAACCACCATGTCTCACGAGGTATGTGAGTGATGTGTGTACGACAGCTGTTGTACAGTTATCAAGCTGGAAATGTATGGACAGACAGTGTACCTGTGAGGACTGGTGTGAAATGGGTGCTAAACTAAGCAGTAGCTCATAATGTGCCAAGAAGCTCTGAACAAGTGCCGAGCATGCCCATACATTAGAGATAGGGTGTTGGATAATATCAACCCACAAGTGTTGATAACAGCCATGATTGGTGGCACCGCATCAGAACACTGCCGGGTATGGTCTGCAAGTCCATAAACCATTATCAATGTAGATGTTAGCAGTACAGATGTACAAGACAGTACGGATGTTCGGCTACAGATGCCTTTGTGTCACAGGATTGTTCTACTAGTGGCCTGTTGACAGACTCACAGCTACTAAAGGTGCTACAGTGACATGTGCATATCACACGGTGTCAGCTACAGTAAACCAGGGTTAATGTGTTGCACCCCACCCGCATTGTAGCCCATACCACACAGACAAATGTCAGTCATCTGTGTATGTGAGGATGTGAATGGCCATGACCTATGGGCAATAGTTGTCACAGTGTTGCGAACAACATACAGAATGGGCTGTGAGTGTGATGTGTGTGACATATGTGCACATTCTGGTGGATGATATCAGCAATGACACCACTAGGGGAATACCCCCATACCCATTAAGAAACACCTAGGCTGTGGTCAACAGTATGGACACTGTGTTAGGGATGGTGTAGTATAGTACACCTCCCTGAGCTGGAGATGTCTCCCTGGCCCTTTAGGTAGTCATCCAAAGTACCCATGACATGACAGGGTGGTATCCATGAGCACAGAGATCATTGGACAGACATACACAGCACGCACCCGTGTGACCAATATTGGAATACACATCACCCTCCAGGGGTAGGGCCCATGCGTGGATGGCCGATACCAGCCTCCACAATACTCACCTCCAGTATGCGGCATGCTATCCACTTTGCATACAGACATATGCCACACTATGCTGTTAGGCATGTTACATGTCCATAGCCTGATCTGAAAGACATACATCATGGACAACCACCGTCCTACGACTAGGATGGCCACATGCTGGACAGATCCATGTGCCATACCTGTGACATATTCCCACCATTACCATGCAGTCCTGTCCACATAGCTGCACATATCATCCCTGTCATACATGGTGTGATGGCCGTATGGTAGATGTAGTATCATCTATCTGGATCAGTAATGTGTCACTGATGCCCCTCGCGGTGGCGTAATGGGTGTCAGATACAGCTAGGAAACCCAGCCCATACATGCTATAGCCGATAACCTTACCTGCAAATGACGTCCGACTAGCCATTGTCCCATGTCTATCACATGTGCAACACAGGCGATCCGTGGCAGGATGTTGAACAGCTGTACAGTGCAGTGTAGATGTCTATGGCAAAACAGATGCATGTACAGGTTTCCATGCTTACTTGGTGCATTGTCACTGCCCAAGTCCAGTAAGGCTGTGTCTGTGTTGATATGTGATGTATCCACAGCATCAAGGTCAACAGCATTACCGTGGATACATCAGGCATGAGTAGATAGGTAAGAACACCAGTGCAGGCAAACAGACATGCTCACATGGAGACTGATGCCACATACATTAGGAACACTAATGAGGTGACACACATATGTGGGGATGATATCCAATGCATATTGGGTGTTACATGTGTGTGACACATACATGCCAGTCATGTTAGTGTCATGTTGATTTGCAAAGATAACTGTGCAGATGTACTAGAAATATATGTGCAGCAGTATCACTGTACATGTCTGTAAATGTGACCTGTCACCTTCATCATGTCTTACAGATAGTGCCGCGTACACGCCTACCAGCATACAGCCGACAGGAGGATGATGTCGTAATCCCGTACCTCCATGAGAACTATGAGGTGTTATTTAGCCATGTGCCACAGCATGTACAGCAGCGGGATGACCTGTGGCAGGATCTTCGCAGGAGGGTCAACGAAGTGGTTGGCCACAACTGCACCTACCAGCAGGTGCGCAGATATTGCACGGACCTGATACGTCATGCAAAACAGCATGCCACTGCAATTGCCAGGGAACAAGGTGGAACGGGTGGTGGGCCACCAACCCAGCCTCCACTCACACACACAGAGGAGCTACTGGCCAGTCTGGGAACACCCTCGGAACAGCCCCCACAAACACTAGCTGCCATTGTAGAGGTGGGTGTCTCCTAACCAATGAGCCTGGAGTTGCCTGGTAAGTCAGTACTGAACATATGGCCAGTATCTCATTCCCTCCAGTAGAGCTCTTTTAAGTATGTACCTTTAACTCCCAGTGGATGTGGCTTCAGTCTTTAAAAAATTAAGTTATCACCTTACAGTTCTACCAAATACTAATTGACAGAGCTCATATATGAATACACTTGTGTTTGCCATCATGTATGTTTCAAGATAAAATAGTCTGATACCTTATATGTAGCATGGTTTTGGAATTATTAATGCAAATATGAACAGGCAATGTTTGACGCCTAGAGGCGCATTAGGAAGTAACTGCAGAAATGCCTGGAGATGTCACTCGGCTGTAATGAGGTATATCCCACGTACGTGCATGTGTCAGTGTACATCATGTAATGTAACAACATATGCAAGGTATGTGGACACACATGCTTTATGCTACCCTGTGTATGCACCATACCTCTGAACTGTACAGGTATTTGCAGGATGCCCAGATGTCTGCCTCATATTGTCGGTGTGTTCCCCTTAATATCTGTCCCTTTCTGGCAAATAGCTGAGGAATGGAGTCATTAAATGATGACATACATTTGTGTTTATGACTGCACATTCCATGTCGAACCCAGGTGCATGCAAATCTATTAGTCTAGCAAATTTCTAAGTTAGTAAGAGCAATATGTCACAGTTGTCCCTATACGTCCCCCATCATAGTAGGCTTTGTCCACATTTATTGTTCTAAGAGGTTGAGAGGTATGGTATGCACACAAGTGCTGACTATATGCTATTGTACAGGCAAATGTGTTAACCTGCACTGTGCACCCTGTGGCTGTCATACAGTCATGGATAATGTTCATACTGCTGTGTCACCCTATACAGGTACCTCTGGCATGCCGCACAGACAAGTGTCCGTTGCAGGTGAGACTGTCATCGGTATCAGGCATGTCAAAGCATAGATCTATTCACCATGTGGCCAGTTAATACATGGATATACAGGTCACATCACCCATCATCCACACAGGCCACCCATGTGCAATATATACAACTGAAATGATACACAGACATGAAACTACAGTATTTGTCATTGCTACATGTGTGTCCAGCTGTGCATACAATGGTGGAGGTGTTATGCAATGGAAGCATATGTACTATACAGTGGAACAAAATGTGTGGTACACAAAACAGTACTGAAGAGTGAGCAGTGATATGGGCAGATCACAGGCATCACCATTGTGTTATATGCCCCTGCAATGGTTTCACACATTGAGATGTTCCATCCGACATGTCTGAGACACGTAGCATTTGGTTGAAATATTGTCACAATTTCCCATAACCCATACCCCACATACCACACATACACCTGTTGTCTGCATAGCGCTGTGGATGGTGACATATCCAACATCTATGGGTGTATGTCATATGGGACAACACAGACATGTGTGATAGACAGCCATCACATACATGACCAACACATGTGCACACATGGCCATGGGGGATGGCCAGATACATGAAACCACACAGAAGACAGGATGTGGATACACCCTGTCCCACTTTGTCCACACATGGTCCAATTACAGCCATACTAGACCGATTGTACAGGTGATGTGGTGGCTACAGAAGGTGTGTCTCCACACCATGGTGGCAGTATACTGACTGCAGATGTGCCACACAGGCATGTGGCTGGTGCTGCTCATAGGAGGACCTCTGACAGACATGCACCTGCAGGACATAGCGCAGCAGCTGGGATCACCAGATGCATGTTCCAGACTGTAATGGCGGCACAGGCACGTGTTGAATGGCAGAACAGAGTAGGGCAGAGGCTGCAGAAGGCTGCTATCAGTACCCTAAACAACAACATCCAGGCATTGGCAGGTGCTCAACAGCAGCTTGCTGATGTTCTGGACAGGCGATTGGGTGACATGGTCAGAATCCTCGACCATGGCATGGCAATCCGCGAGCATGAGCTGTCTGTGCTGGAACATTTGGTAGGGGTGAGGCATAGGACACATGGATGTAGGCCAGCTACACCACCTAGTGCAGGTCACATGGCCGCTCCCATAGTGCTGGTAGCAGTAGCAGTGCAGCTGGTGCTGTGCTGTCCACACCAGGTCACAGCAGGCCACGTGGACGTGGCCCTGGATGTTCCCAGTGGGGACACAGTTCCAGTGGCCATGTGTCGTCGGACAGTAGCCATTCTGTACCTCTGCCTGGTAGTGCCCGTGCAACCCCTGGCAGGCACAGGACAAATGGCCATGTCCGGTCACAGTGAGCTGTACAACCTGGTCTGTACAATCTGGAGCTGTCCATAATACCCTTGTGTAGGCCTTACAAATGACAGAACTGTGTGCACACATACACGCACACAGCAAACACAACTGTAGGGCTCCACAACACCCACATGCATACGGAACAGACATGCCCATTCAAATCACCGGCCCTTACTCGCACACATGATGTCATCCATTGATGCAGCCTATGCCACTGGCAAACAGTATCACCCTGTGCATATGATGAATCCTGTGCCACACCCCTGTCATCCACACCATCAGTGCAGGGATATGCTCATATGGTCTGATGCACAGGGTGAACAGAATAGTGAGAGGTGTATCTAACATTACTTGTGTATGCATATTGAGGGATGTGTATGTTGTATTGGTCGTGTGTGAATACTGAGATGTGAGACGTGTATCTAACATTACTTGTGTATGCATATTGAGGGATGTGTATGTTGCATTGGATGTGTGTGAATACTGAGAGATGTGTATCTGACATCAGTGGTGTACTGTTGACATGCACCAGCCATACCATGTAGTCCAGGTGCAGCATGCATTGTGATATTTTCACAGTATGTGTCTCGGTTACAACAGTAACAGCATGTTGGTAATGATTCCCTGGTTCCCTCCTATGGTTTACTGGCATGTGCCTACAGGTAGCAGTGTTTGCAGTCCCCCAAGTGTAACTGTGGAGTACTCGCAGGCACATATGGCAATATCAGCATGCTAAACATACCCTCAACCTGACTGTTGGAAAGTCGAACATGACGCAGATGTCCGAAAATGACACAGATGTCTGCACATATACTGCACCTGAAGCATGTGGTCAGTTGAACAGGCTACAGTGGACAGAGATGTGACATACATACCGGGAAACATTGCAGGTATGTTGACATGGTGCAGGGGTTGTACACAGCAGTCTGGCCAATGATGACGTTAGAGGCCACCTGATAGCATGAGGCCACGCTGTGTAGCAGTAATACCCTGTCACAGTACAGGAACATGGCCACATTCACGGGGTCTACAGCACTATAACACACACCCCATAGTGTTGAGGTGTGAATCCTTGCCTATGTGGTCATCACCCTCGCAGTACTTTGCACCCACACGACATGGCACAGAGAAGGGACATGCACAGGTAGCCAGTATGGCTGGGACCGATGGCATCAACAGGGTAGTAGACTGCATCACCATGAGGGGTTAGTGATCCTGTTTCCACAGTATGGTAGCATACACCCTCACACCAAGCACCAGACAGCCATACATACATACATACACACACACACTGTGGTGACCAGATATGTGTGTATGGATAGCCGATGTGTGTGATGCACCACACCTGCCAACGTCATGCTTTCCACACTGCAGTATGTACAGATCTCTACAACGGTGTACAGGGATGTGTTACAACTGGGATGTAGTCCCTACCATTTGTGGCATGTGTGGTCACACAAGCGGACACACATGGCAGTGCTAGGAATGATACACCTGCCATATGATGAGCCGTTTGATAGACATGCAGCGGTAATGTCCGCAGTATGTGTACCAATGCTATGTCTGGCAATTGTGTGGCTATATGCACACGGGAGGATGTCAGTGATACAGGTGTCACGTGACATACAGTTGGTAACACCTGACCGCTGTGTATGCGTTATGTCATCACCGTCAAGTAACAGTGACATAGCTTACTGTTTGCACATGGCATGGTAGGATGGTGTGTGACACACCTGTGAGCCATCCCCGGCATACATACATCTACACAGGTGGATCACCACTTTATGTACACACATCCCTCCATACGTGATGTACAACCAACTGTACTGTCTGTATGTCACCATATACTGGTGTCAATGATGGGGCTGCATTACGACTGCATGTTGTAGTTAAGCACAGCTGTGTTACAGACATTGGCCACTGCACATGCATAGTTGCTGCATGCACAATACAGATTGTACATGTGCGTTGGTCCTACATGTGTCTCCTGTAGCCATGTTTGTATGCATTGCTATTGGTGGACATGTGTGTTGACATACATAACACATGGACTGTGGTATGATATCACGGGTGTCATGGGCGACTACTACAGGGGAATGTGTCCTCCGTCAACATTGCTACCTCCTGTACTGTGAGCATTCAACAGACATGGACCCACTTTCCATTTGCGTGTGTATGATTGCTTAGGCCACTGTTCTGCACGGGGGACAGCAAAGGCTTAGCTATGTACATATGTGTTGTGTGTGTGGTCCATGCACACATCCACTACAATGACATGTTTGACATATCCAAACATGTGTGTTCGTTGGTGTAGAGCAACACTCATTTGTCACAGTTGTGTAAGACCAGGGGCCCCTGGTATGTCTTGAACTGACCTGGTCATGTATAGTGATATAATTGCAATGCATAACACCTGTTGGAACCCTGTCAGTACATGTGTGCTCTGCACACTTGCTGTAGACCTCTATACAGTCCACTGGTCATGTGTCACACGGTGTTGTGGTAATGTATGGCTGTGTATTGCTGCAGCAATGACATGGTGATGTCTCAAGGGCTACAGTGTAGACTGCAGTGTGTACATCTGTGATCTGCACCTGTGACAGCTGTGATGGCAGCTGAGTGTGTACTGGTCACTGCATGTGTGTGACCGCTCTGTGCGTGGGGACAGTCATACCTTACTGTGCCCTTCCGTGTTTAGACTCCGTCTGCATGCAGGCTGGCCTGCCCTGTGCGTGGGGACAGTTATACCTTACTGTGTCCTTCTGTGTTTAGACTCCATCTGAATGCAGGACAGCCCACCCTGTGCATGGGGACAGTTATACCTTACTGTGCCCTTCCGTGTTTAGACTCCATCTGCATGCAGGACGGCCCGCCCTGTGCATGGGGACATATATACCTTACTGTGCCTTTCTGTGTTTAGACTCCATCTGCATGCAGGACGGCTCGCCCTGTGCATGGGGACTGTTATACCTTACTGTGCCCTTCCATGCTGAGACTCCATCTGCATGTAAGATGGCCCTTTGTAACTGCTAAGTGTGTTAGCATGCCCAGTACGCTGTTGTGTAGATGGACACGCATGATAGTCCAAACTGAGCCCTTGCGTGTTGAGACTCCGTCTGTATGCAAGACAGCCCTTTGCAACTGCTAAGTGTGTGAGCATGCCCAGTACGCTGTTGTGTAGATCGACACACAGTACAGTCCAAACGGACGTGTATTACTAAGGGTGTGGCCATGCCCAGTGACACCTTGTGTCAGTGATGTCCCTCTGTGCATGGGCATGGCCGTTGACATCCTGTATAGCCATGGTGGTCATCCAGGCAACAGATGTCCATTTTCAATGTCACGATGGATGCCTACTGAGTACACACTGGTCAACTATCTTGAAGGGTGTACTGTCTGTAGTGCATCCCGTGTCTATGTCATGTTGTTGTGGTGCTCCGTAAATCTTACGTAGCCCCGATCACACCACTGCCGTGTGTTTGTCTATATCTACCATGGGACAGTAATATGTCTGTATGCTTTCAGACTGATCACTCTCTATACAATCCCTGTCGGCATCCTTGTCAGTGCGGATGATGACACGTGCCTAGAAGTATGCCTCTGGGACGGCTGTGTTTAGTAATCTTGGTAGCACATTCTGTAAATGTGTCATGCTGTAGTGTGATAGGGTAGTTAGGTGTAGGTTTGATTCCCAGCCCTGCCAAGTGTGTGTGTGTGTGTCTGTGTGTGTGTGTTTGCGCGCATGCTCCCGTCCACCTGGGGACTCAGTCTTGCTTTTAGACACCTCACACCACAGAAATTTCCTACCGACGTATTTGCCTTTGCGGATGATTACACGCACCTAGATGTCTGCCTCTGGGACTGCTGTGTTTAGTAATCTCATTAGCGCATTCTGTAAATGTGTCATGCTGAAGTGTGATAGGGTAGTTAGGTGTATGTTCGACTCCCAGCCCTGCCAAGTGTGTGTGTGTGTGTGTGTGTGTGTGTGTGTGTGTGTGTGTGTTTGCGCGCATGTTCCCATCCGCCTGGGGACTCAGTCTTGCTTTTAGATGCCTCACACCACAGAAATTTCCTACCGACGTCTTTGCCTTTGCGGATGATGACATGCACCTAGATGTCTGCCTCTGGGACTGCTGTGTTTAGTAATCTCGGTAGCACGTTCTGTAAATGCGTCATGCTGTAGTGTGATAGTTTAGTTAGGTGTATGTTCAACTCCCAGCCCTGCCAAGTGTGTGTGTGTGTGTGTGTGTGTGTGTGTGTGTGTGTGTGTGTGTGTGTGTGTGTGTGTGTGTGTGTGTGTGTTTGCGCGCATGCTCCCATCTGCCTGGGGACTCAGTCTTGCTTTTAGACGCCTCACACCACAGAAATTTCCTACCGACGTCTTTGCCTTTGCGGATGATGACATGCACCTAGATGTCTACCTCTGGGACTGTTGTATTTACTAATCTCGGTAGCGCATTCTGTAAATGCATCATGCTGTAGTGTGATAGGGTAGTTAAGTGTATGTTTGACTCCCAGCCCTGCCAAGTGTGTGTGTGTGTGTGTGTGTGTGTGTGTGTGTGTGTGTGTGTGTGTGTGTGTGTGTGTGTGTGTGTTTGCGAGCATGCTCCCGTCCACCTGGGGACTCGGTCTTGCTTTTAGAAGCCTCACACCACAGAAATTTCTTACTGATGTCTTTGCCTTTGCGGATGATGACACACACCTAGATGTCTGCCTCTGGGACTGCTGTGTTTAGTAATCTTGGTAGAACGTTCTGTAAATGCGTCATGCTGTAGTGTGATAGGGTAGTTAGGTGTATGTTCGACTCCCAGCCCTGCCAAGTGTGTGTGTGTGTGTGTGTGTGTGTGTGTGTGTGTGTGTGTGTGTGTGTGTGTGTGTGTGTGTGTGTGTGTGTTTGCAAGCATGCTCCTGTCCGCCTGGGGACTCAGTCTTGCTTTTAGACGCCTCACACCACAGAAGTTTCTTACCGACGTCTTTGCCTTTGCGGATGATGACATGCACCTAGATGTCTGCCTCTGGGACTGCTGTGTTTAGTAATCTCGGTAGCGTGTTCTGTAAATGCGGCATGCTGTAGTGTGATAGGGTAGTTAGGTGTATGTTCAACTCCCAGCCCTGCCAAGTGTGTGTGTGTGTGTGTGTGTGTGTGTGTGTGTGTGTGTGTGTGTGTGTGTGTGTGTGTGTTTGCGAGCATGCTCCCGTCCGCCTGGGGACTCAGTCTTGCTTTTAGACACCTCACACCACAGAAATTTCCTACCAACATCTTTGCCTTTGCGGATGATAACACACACCTAGATGTCTGCCTTTGGCACTGCTGTGTTTAGTAATCTCGGTAGTGCGTTCTGTAAATGCGTCATGCTGTAGTGTGATAGGGTAGTTAGGTGTTTGTTTGACTCCCAGTCCTGCCAAGTATGTGTGTGTGTGTGTGTGTGTGTGTGTGTGTGTGTGTGTGTGTGTGTGTGTGTGTTTCCAGCTGCATGACAACAGTACATTGCTTTTACAGTATTCACTCTCCATAACATCCGTGCGGCGTCTTTGCATTTGATGCTGCTGTCTGCAGGCTTGACGTATGCCTGTGTGAATCCTGTGATCAACTAATCACAGTAGCGTGTTCTGTAACTACGTAATGCTGTTGTGTGGTACAGTGGTTACATTTGTGTTCTGCTCCTAACCCTGCCACATGTGTTGTGTGTGTGTGTCTGTGTGTGTGTGTGCATACACGACATTACACGGGCTTCACCATTCGTAACACTAGCTTACTCGTTCTTCCACACTCCACACGTGCACACAGGCTAACACGCACGCACACATGCTTACTCAGGCTTACTGGCGCGCACGGGCGCAGACACACTGTGGGCAGGTTTGCAGGTCACATCAGTGGTATCCATGGCGTACACCGTCAGTCTCCTGATGTTCCGTAGGATAGCTCATAACACGCTTCTTCCACTGAGTACTGACAGCAAACATGTGACACTGCTCTGGTGAGGTTACAGTGTTTTATACATACACACTCATGTTGTCACCTATCTTCTACTCTAATAGTCCCCTTAACCTACACTACACTGTAGAGGCTTGGCCCATATGGCATGACATGTTGTGATTCACTATCCTCAGCCTCACTTGCATCACATTGCCTACAAATGCTTCATTACATCTCTGACAGAGCGCTTCCACACATAAGAACCAGTACGCAGTAGCCATGTTGTCTCCAGCTTGCCATTCATCTGCATGGCGTACTAACATCTAACTAAACCTACATTTTGTATGTATATTATACATATATGACTTGTTTTGAAGTGCAGCGCATTCTCGTAGTGCTGCGCTACGCTTCCACACCAGAGATCGGGGGAGGACAACTACTGTTTTATTGATATCCAATGGACAAAGCTGCCACTGGCCTTGGACTTGGACATTGGCATGCTTCTTCGACTGTATTCATACTGTATTTGCAGCTGTCATTGCTCCGTTTAGCAACGTGCAGAACGTTAGTCGCCTAACATCTGGGTACATTTCTGCACATAACTCTGCTCTTGCATGGACAGCTTACTGTTTTATGTATCGCGTAATTACATCATTTGCATAGCTTTCACATACAAATGGGGTATGTTGCAAATCCCAACATTGTCCGTGCAATGTTCGTGTTACGGCCGGTCTTGCACGCCCCTATGGGTGTTTGCTGAATAGCCTGGCAGTCATCTTTCCTTGTACTCTCACTCAATCCATACACACCGGAGGCTTCGTGTATCATGGCCTAGGCTTTGCTGTGTGCTATATCTATTTGTGGTGTATGCATGGCTGTGGGTTGTCCCACTGTCATCATTGGTAAAAGTGATGCCCTATAGGTACTTCATGTAGACTGCTGTGTCATTTGACATGTCAGCACATACCTGCGGCCAATACTGAACTTCCTACTGCAGCGCTTTTCATACCTTCTGAGTTATCTTGCGGTCGATAATGCTGTTTCCTCAGACATGTATCTGTTTCTGATCATACCTCTCAACCTCCTAGAGCAAAACATCTGTACAAAGCCTAACATGATGGTGGGACAAATAGGGGAAGATTTTAAATATTGCTCTTACAAACGTAGATAGTTGACAGTATAATAGGTTTTACATTAGTATGACTTTTCTGAGGGATTTGGGGTCTTAAACTCAAATGTTTGTCATTATTTAATGACGTCAGTACTCAGGTATTTGGCAGACAGGTACAGATTGTAAGAGGAACACACCAAACATATGAGGCATACATCTGCACATTGTGCGAGACTCTGTACAGTTGCGAGGTATGTTTCTGATACAGGATATCAATTTTCTTACACCAATACACACAATATATGGCGCCATCACAGGCCAAATGCCATTACATTCCTATTGCAGGACACACCCACCCAGAGGGTTATATTCCTCACACAGGCCAACAGGTGCTTATCCACACTAATTATTCTATCATGTACCTTATGTGTATGCCGGTATTTGCGCTTTCTGTCAGTGGCAGAGCTCAAGTACGAGTATGGAGGACTGGACACTGTATCGGTGACACTGCATGACACCCTGAGGGACACATGTCTTTTGAGTCTATTAACCTTCTACATTGACTTTCACAGGGCATACGTTGTCATTCACATTTGTGGAAATACATGCTTTTGACTTGTACATGATTTGTCATTTGTCCTGACATCTTTCTTCTCACCTGTCCACCTAGTATCACTAATTCTGTACATTTATTTAGGACGGGTTACCTTCATACCTCTCACCTGTACACATTATGGGTAAATGCCCCGAGGTTTGACCTATGATTCTGTTAAATTTGTCATAATAATGTGCCTTTCTGGTAGATTGCTGGCAAGGCATGATGGACTGTGCGGTTAGGTAATAATGGCTGACATTTCTATTTCATGATTACTAACTCTCATAACATTCATATTCCTGACTACGCCATTATTCTATCAACATTCTGACTTTGTCTGGGGTATATTTAATATAGTCCCTATTTGTATTTCATGTACTATGCCTTAGTCAAGCTGTCTTATTCTGACATTTTGGCAGGTATGGTTACCATCTTGGTCGTACGCATGTCCATCCATGATAATCACCTACATGACACTGATATAGGTCCCTACGTCTTCCCCAATGGTTTACACAATATCCAGTAGATGGGTTGCACCTTTTTGGAGAATATAGTCATGTGCTATACCCACATAGGTATATTGATCACTCCAATGGGGCGTACCTAATAGATCTGTGCCAACCAACACCTAGGCCCATTTCTGCATACCCATGATTCCCATACCTGACACCCCTCCACAGTACCCATTAGACATGTTTAATGTGAGTGATAATAAAGTGTGAGGACACTTCTGAGCACTCCCCACTCTGCAGATATCAGGTCATACGTCATACATTCTATCGACCCATGTGTTATTACCCTTGCACCTGCTACTGTTGCATGTACAGCTATATCGTAGTTGCAGTTGTGACATCTTTTGCATCAATGACGGTTCACCCTTCGTACGGGATCAATTTTTGGGGTCCTGCAAAGGACACCTATATTTATGTTTAATGTGTAGAACCTGCAGGCCCTGTCACACTGGTACTTGCCGGGCAATGGTTTGGAAAGCAGTGGTGTATTCTCCTTTCATGCATGTCTGTCTATCCACAATAGCTATACCGTGACCTATTTATGTACATGTGTTATGTGTACAGGGACATATGTTTGTTGTGTATATATCTATTCATGTATCGTGTGTGTGTGTATATATATATATATATATATATATATATATATATATATATATATATATATATATATATATATATATATATATATATATATATATATATCCATATCATACCTTTCAACTGTACAGATTTCCGCTGCATGTACAGCTGTTTGCCTCTTATCTTTGGTCTGTTTTTCATAACTTTGTATCTATCTGGCAAGTTAGTGGCATATCATTAAAGACTGATGTTGGTAAATAATGACAAACATTTCAGGTTACGACTTCATACCCTTCAGAGAATCCATGCTAGTGACACACCTGTTATTCTATCCACTTTCTATGTTTGTTAGGGCAATATCTGGGGGTTGTCCCTATTTGTACCAGTTGTTTTCATGGCTTTGTCCGGTTTCGTACTTTACAGGGTTAACAGGTATGAGCCATGTACATAGAACGTGGGGAAAACAGCATTCATTTGCTATGCTGTGAGTGGATTACACATGCACAGGCGCACTTGCATATCCTTATTGTGGGTTACATATGTTTCATAGATATTTGTGCTTACGTGAACTTTCATAATTCTGACCGTAACAGTTACATATCTGTATTCCGGTTTATGGACTGCTGTGAAACACACGTTCACCTTTACATATTTAAATGTGTGTACAGCATGAACGCATTCATTACACTTTCAAGTTATATGTGCAGTGGTCATAGGTCAACCGGGACTGCATTCACGTTGGCTGGATGCCGGAACCACTATTCTATTGGTGTTCTCCCTCATTGATATGCATACCCATAGTACTTAGCTACATCAACATACGCCTCACCGCTTCACCTACAACACAGGCATCCATTCTCCTGCTGGGAAAAATGCGGTACTACATATTACACATTCCCTATTGCCTACTGCTGTGGACCCCAGCTGCATTGTTAATCACTCCGAGGATATGCAGAACACCAAGGCATATAGTCCAGGCACATACAGGTCTTTGATTGTCAGGGTGTTCATGTAGTGATCTGGGTTTAGGCTTGTCTACCTGATGAACGGAACTTCCATGGCCGATTTCAAATGTCAGACGAAGCATATGGACAGGGAGTTTCTCCCTATTGTGAAGTTTTACCTGTGTTTATAGACACAGGTGTTTGGGCACCTGTCATCAGCTTATTCTGTTGGCAATACATATTATGGGTGGGGTTGTTACAGTCCATACTCCACGGTGAGGGGTGTTCCCATTCACATTTGACTATTACATATATACAGTCATACGGGGATTATTATTTTGGACATGAAGTGACTACAGGTATGCAGTTGTACATTACACAAGTGTGAAGGGTTGTTACTGTAAATATGTACGGACCATACCTCTCAACCTCTTAGAGCACCAAAACTGCGCAAAACCTACATGATGGGGGGACAATTAGGTACACATTTTAACGATTGCTCTTACAAGCTTAGAACGTTGATAGAATACTAGGTTTTGCATTAGCATGATTTTTCTGAAGGATGTGGAGTCTTAAACTCAGGATATTTCTCATCATTTAGTGACGTCAATCCTCAGCTATTTACCACACTGGTGCAGATTGTCGGAGGCACAGAACAACAATATGGGGGCAAACCCCTGGTCATTCTTAGGGTTGCCACCTTTTCAAATGCCCAAAGTGGGACATGTTCTGTAGAAATGTCAGATTTTCCAGGAAAAAACATACCTACAGCCATGCATAGTACAGAACTTAACCTTTTTTGCACAAATAATAGCTTATTCTAGTAACATTTGAATTGCTTATGCTACTTCACGTAACATATAGAAGTTTCATATATAAAATAACTGTTTTATGCAACTATTAAAGAAACTTAGGAAATAACTTTGTCCTAAAATCTCAGGACATTTGCTATGTCTTGATTTTTTTCACAGGACACAACTGCCTACAGAGGGACTGTTACTCACAAAGTGGGACAGGTGGTAACCCTAGTCATTCTGCGAATATCTGGACAGTTGAGTGGTATGGCACAGACCTCTGTAATACGCTGTTGTGTTCTGGCACAGCAATAGCTCAGCATTAAAGACTGCAGTTGGAACGTGCTGACAGACAGTTGGGTTTCAGACTTCATACTCCGGACATTAATGCCAATGTGCAAACTGTTATTCTATCAAATGTCTATGTTTCTAAGAGCCATCTTTACAGATTGTCCCTGTTTTTGGACCTTTGTCTCACTTGTATTCATGGCTCTGTCCAGATATCTTGCTCACACAGGTTGACAGGTATGGTCGGTCACGCCTGCACACAGTCAGTGTCCCTCACACTTGATCAGGGTTGACCTGTTTACATCAGTGTCTTCCTCACCCTCATGCCGCTTGCCACTATGCAAATGTGTGCATTATATTCTCCCTCCTATTCGTGTCTGGACATGTGCATCACGGGAAGGTGTTTTATCCTGGGTAGTAGGTTATGCATGCCCACTTAGGGCTGGACAGTGTCATGGACCTCCACTGCACGTTCTGACTTGTGTCCAGATATCTACAGGATTGGACATCATGTCGTCATACCCATTCTACTATTTACACAGGTTGGTTATCCCATGAGGGATATCCCAAAAATTGGACAAGACCAAAACAAGTCAGATAACGAAGATTTTTGTGGCTTTATGAAAACGTGCAGGGGGTTTTACATGCAGGGGATACATGGTTTGCAATCCTGACACTGCCTAGGGTGACAATACCTACTACATATGCGTAGGGGTCACTGTGTGTAGCTGTGTCTGCAACAAACCAGTGGACCAAGTACGGCTGGATTTGGTGGACATTCTGGTATGGAGGCAGGTTGTGTGTTGTGGAGGGTATGCTGGGTAGGCCATTATGCATCCAGGTGTGTTGCGTTTGTTATGGCCAGTTCCATCAGGACCCATCTGTGGGTATGTGACGGTGACGTATCTATACATTTGTCTCGCACATTTCCATATTCATATGATTGTGGGATTGTGTTCTACACTATGGCCTGTCTGCTTGTCTTGCAGCTGTTTCTACATGTGGTTGTGTTTCTTTCCACTTCACCCATTGCCCCCTCGTACACCTCTGGTTCACCTTTTCTGCATACGACACAGTATCGCCTTTGAGGATTTTACCATTAACCACCCACCCCTCACATGCAAATTCATCACACCCCATAGAGCACTACTTTGGTTGTTGGCCCATGACACGGCCAGAGTTACACATTGACTACCCTACATGTGTCGGGTACCTTTATGGTTGTGTGGACTACCCTGCCATGTTTGCTTTCCACATGCTATACCTCATGCACATAGGTACACGCCCATACATCACTTTCATTACTTGGTTGGTATATCCGGGTATTACCCATTCGAATGTGTCACATACACGTTCGGATTATACAGCTGCCTTCTGGATTTTGCCAGCCTGTTGTACTCATTGGTAGGATGGCACCTTTTCCTATGTCCATGCTATTCCTTACACATGTCTGACTGTTGTGGACAATGCCTCGCCTCAGTCGACGGGTGTGTTTCCACCTTTTCAATTGGCCACAGTGTGACATTTGCGGTGAACACAGCATATTTTAGAGGCCGACACATACCAACGGTCAGTTCGGCAGATAGAACTTACAATTCTTGCCTATATCTAAGCTTATTCTTGTAGCATTTCGGTGTCTTATTGTGTTTCTTATGACATTTATGTAATATACGTTCAGTGAAATATGTTTAATGCAACTATTACATGACGTCTACAGAATAATTATGTCCTATATTCCCTGGACATTTGCCATTTTTACATGTTTGTGTCAGGACACATCTGCCCACAGAGGGACTGTCGCTCGCAAAGTGGGACAGGTGGTAATATTAGTCGACAGTATGGATCATACTGTTCCTTTTGGCCCACATGGGTCCGTATTGTTATAGCTGTTTATATGCTCCTTCTGTTTTGTTTACATGCATATGCTATTTCCTATCACATTTGGTATGTGAAATATGGACATACCTTTTGTATGTGACTATTACATGCCTTGTGGGATATGATTCAGACATACGGTCACTACATATATCTACATTTCTCCTCGTGTATTTTGTTATGGACATATCTGCACAGCTATGTTTCCTCCCTCACATTATGGGTCAGCTGGTGACCCCCTCCATTGGGCTGGACGTACCTACTGGCGGCGCGCTAACATATGATACGTTTCACTTCCACATGTTATAGCTATCAACACTACGTTGGACTATGGGCACACGGTTTTCATGTCATTTGTTCAAGGGTAGGGACATGTTATTCCCTACCGTGCAGCATTTGTGTTTGATTCTTCATTTTCTGTTCGCAGGGACTATCTTGCATGCTTTGCATACGTTTCAGTATCCATGGACACTGATAGGTGCGATTACTATTGTAGGCATAATATAATATTCAGCAGTTTAGGTTTCTCAATGACAGCCGACATTGACACGCCTCCATGCGCAACTTCGTTATGGCCCATGCACTCACGCATGTTTCCTATGCACGTGGCTGTGGTGGCTGCGTGCCTTCATTAATATGCATATGGTGCGACTACTCCATATATACACCGCATGGATGGCGCAAGCCTTACACCGGCCTTGTGCCGAGCTTCATGAATCCTGGGGATTGTCTCATCTTTGACCTAGCTTGTCAATAAGAAGCCAGCCATCAACCTACAAAAGTGCACTGATTTATTTGATACAATGAAAAAAAAAACAGCCACTGCACCCCACTTATAACCACACCATATGTCACATATCAAAAATACCTTGGCATAGAATTAGAACAAAATCTTTCTTTCAGTCTTCACAAACAGCTGCAGTCAAAGAAGTGTTGAATTAAGTAAAAGTTTCCCTACAAAGCTGGGCATCTGCTCACTATGGAAGCAAGAAAGTTCATTGGTATAAATGCCTTACTGCCCAGAAGAGCATAAGCATCACTTGTCATATTTTTTCTATCCACTCACAGTATCAATTTGCTGTTAACAACTGAAAACAAGATTCTCAAAATTATTCAGTTATCTGTATTCACTGGTCATCACTGCTTGTGTTAAATAAAGCCAAGTTGTTGCCAGTCAAAGCCACAGCCACCACTTTACTTAATACCCCGATGTTCAAATTTCAGAATGAAGGCCACTGTCCCGCGTTAAAAGTAACCACAGGATATGCAAGGCAAACTGCAATCACTGAAGTCAAAACTCAGTTTATTTGGTAAGAACTAACTTTACATTCACCTGTACTGAAATGAACTTAATAAAATTGTCCCAGTATCATGGAATAAAATTCCAAATTAACCAAAAACACTGAATAGCCGAGCAATATTCTGGAAAAATCTAGCAACATTTGCTAAGGAATTAAAGTGAAGTTGCTTCAGAGATACAGACTAATACATGCTACACAACATCCTTTTGCCCTGATACTTATATTATTTATATTACTTATACAGTAAATGAGCATTACTGTTCAAAAACAAGCACACTGACTGTACAGCCCAACCAGCATGCCCATTGTAAATCAAGCATGTACAAATAGTAAAAGGGCTGTTTGCTGAAGTACCATTGAGCAGCCAGATTTTCCATTAGCATATGCTGGGGACAGAACAAAATAAAAGAAAAAAGAACAAAATAAAAGAAAAAACAGGTATGTTCTGCAAGTCTAAAGAAACAGAACCATACCTTACTTTCCTTGTATTTCTGCACTATTATAATTTTTTATCTTTTTAAATACTAGAAAAGAAAAAAAAATGAAAGGTTCTGTTTTCCATCTTGCACAGCGCTAATAAATGGTGTACTGTGCATCTGTGGGAATGTAATTTCCATATGCATGTGCAGTACATCACAGAAAAACAGAAGACAATGCCGAAGAAGATTGAGGTGCCATTGTAGATGGACTTTATTTAAGAAAGTTAGCAGCTTCTTTCTTAAATAATGTCATTACATAATGGCAGTAACCCACTCCTCAGTATGGGTATCTCAGATTTACCCATGGCTGGTTTTATTTATTCACTGAAGCTTCACCTTAGTGATCAATCCACACCAACAATGAGCAACTCCTTTGATACCCTGTGATGAGCCCTCTTTAACCCGGAGCAGTAATTAAGGAGTCTCAATTCTTACCACTGTCTCCAGTAAGGGAGTATCACTATAAGGAGGGATAGAAATACACAATTTCCCCTAAGAGTACACTGGGAACAAGTTCTAAACCTGGGATTGGACTATATGCTTCATTCCAGGTCCCCAAATGAGTCTCCACACTAACTACTGTAGAGCACGGTGTCCCAGTTCTAGGTATCTGATACACTCACCCTTAAATGTCTGATATTCACACATTCACACAGATTTATCTGCTGTGTTTCTTTGCCCATATGGCGATGTTGTACTTGAGGGCCTCACCAGCTGCGCAGTAGCAAGCCCTGCCCAAAACCCACCCCCGTGATATGTCATTCATGAATATGCATTCCCTCCGAATGTACAACAAAATGTAAAAAGCAAACAATAGTTTCACAAGGAGTCCTTACTAATTAATAGTGGAGTCCTTTATTTCATTCGGAGTTTGCTTTTAATTTAAAACAAGCTGTGGGAACCATTCTGGTAACCATTTCCATTCCTGCATTCAGACCACAGCAGCGCTAAAATTCGCCCTTAAAAACTTAGTATAAGTAAACAGATAAATAAATGGGACAAAAACTCACATATCATGGTAATTTTCATCATTTGTAAAATTTGTTTGACAAATAGTTATTAAACTAAAGCTGCATCTATGCATTTTAAAGACATAAACAAATGCAAGTTATTTGTTGATTACAGCTCTATTTCTTCTGCTGCAAAAAGGAACAGGGCAGCACAGGCACTGAATACTCTTTAAACATAGAATAAATAGTATTTGCCAATGATTCATTTAAAATACTAATAATAAATCCAAACAGATCCTTTCGATAAGTAATATTAAGGCACACATAATTTTAATACTTAAAATTGTAACTTGATTGGTATGTTCCACATATTATGTACCTACTACCTCTGTCACAATTGTTTTGAGAATAGGAACATCACAGGCCAGTTTCCTAATTTACAGACTATTAACCAGTTGTGCATCAATATGCTCAGCCCGGGTCCATCGCATCTATCACTCAATTCGCGACACGCCCACTTCTGCACAAAATGAACTGGTGAGGCCCTCAAGTACAATATCGCTGCCCATATTACAATGTAATGGCTGCCACCAGTCAAATACCACAATACCCTTCAAAAAGGGTGTTCAATTATATTGGATAAAATAGATATTGAAACAAATGGTAGCATGTATCCCAAGCAGTACAGCTTTTCGGAGTGTCCCTGGTCTTATCACAATAAGAATAAACACTCTCAAGTTATTAAACATATTAACTAAATAACCAGACACAATGAAAAGTAGTAAAACATTTAATAATAAAAAAATAGTTTAAACTATGCAAATACTGGCTAACTAATTCTGATAGACATCAGCGTTTCACACACAGGAAATATAAAAATAATACTCTAGGGTTGATCTCACATTGATTTTAGAAAACCTCTAACTATCTTGCTGTAGTTCCCTGACTATATGAAGGTTAACTGTCCCTATCTAATCTAAATAACTCAGCAAGGCAAGATTATACTCTTACTTCTGCAAGGTAGGATGAGGGGCAATATTGTACTTGAAGGCCTCACCAGATGCGCAGTGGCATGCCCCACCCAAAACCCGCCCCCGTGCTGTTTCGTAATTGGGCACTAATGAATATGTATTCCCTCGAAGAATCCTAATACACTGTCCGGCTTTTAGTATGTGTCTTGTGTTGTCTTCGAGAACAATTGCTTCTTATTTTAATATAAACCAAAGAAATGTGTATTTATTAAATAAAAGACATATTTCAGAAACTTTGTTTTGTTCCTGCATCTGGCTGTCTGCAAAATATATTTTCTTTTAAATTAAATGGTAAACTACATGGTCACTTTTTAAGCTAAAGATTTAATCGGGAGATACATTTCTTTGTTCAAAATAAAGTATATAAGCTCACTTCTTATTCTTGTCCTGTCCTAGGGTTACCACCAGTTTTCCTTTAAGCTGGGCAGTCCCTTATTTGGACAGGTGTGTCCTTGTCGGGGAGGGGGATATGAAAATGGCAAGTGTCCTTTTTTTTTCTAAGTTCCCTTTATTAGTCGACTAAAGCTATTATTTTTGTATTTGAATCGCTTACCAACCAACTAAAATTCTAAAAAGTGTCGGCTTTTATTTTAGCAAAAAAGCTATTATTTTTGTATCTGAAACACTTCAAAATGTAACAAGCAACTAAAATTCTTCAAGAGTGTGCCTTTATTTTTAGCCAAAAAAAGTCCATTCATTTGCATTGTTTGAATGCCATGTCAATCATGGCTCATTACATATGCAGACCTGGTCGTCAATCATTTGTGACACACCCACTTCTGCGCAAAATGCAAGGTGAGGCCTTCATGTACAATATCGCCGGATGAGGAATTATGCCTACACTCTAGGCATTTGCTAGTCCTCAGAGACTGGAACAATTAGTCTGGTAGAAACAACTTGACTACTACTGCTGAACAGCTCTGGAAAACAACTGAATGAAAACTGGACAACTAACTCATCAGATTTTGAAAAGTAAACAAACAGTTGCAGTGAAGATTGTATTCTCCCAGCCCTGGCACACAATACATTCAGAATTCTTTTTACAAATAATATATATATTTGGTCAGCCAAAAGGACACTGTTTGACATTCAAACATCTTGCATAAATCAGACTGATAATCAAAAGACGTTATTTGCAAAATTATAGCTAGTCATGCTGGCATATGTAACACAAGGTAATTTACAATTATTTACAATTACTTACAAACCTTCAGCCAGTCATGCTAGAACAGCTAACAATACCTAATATCTTCGCATTCTCACACACAGTTATCTGTTATTGCTGAATTAGTATCTGAAAAGTGTCAAGAAACCAGCTCATCATCCTGGCCATCAAAAAGCAGTAAATAAATAAATTCATTGTTCAGTCTCAACAATATTATACAAGGTATACTCGAAAACAATAATTTGGAGATGCTGTACTGAATTTATACATATATTTAATGTATCTAACCATTCAGACAAATTAGTTCACTTACACTAACACTCGATCTGATAGAATGCCTCTTGTTTAATAGGAGTGCTTAACTTCAAAAGAATTTTAAAACTTTTGTTCGATAGTTTTTACTTGCTGTATTTAGCAAATGATTGACAGGTGATGTATTTCTTTGAACTGCAAAGCATTTGAAACATGCATGCGTTCTAATATTAGTATTTTATATATATATATATATATATATATATATATATATATATATATATAGATATATATTCTACTGCAATGCTTAGCAATTTATTTACTTATTTAATTTCTTAACTAAGCAGGTGGAACGATCCAGAGACCAAAGTGAAGATACATTGCAGCTACATTGATCATACAATATTTTATATATATATATATATATATATATATATATATATATATATATATATATATATATAGTGCATTATTAAGAATGTTCTCTTATACTATTACATTATGCTTCAATCAGCAAAAATGGTTTATGTCAAATTGTCATGCACTGTACTTTTGCTATATGGTCTGCTTTGCAGCTGAAAATTATTCTTGAACCAGTCATCTTACCAAGTTAATAAAATAATATAAACTTACTATTAATACATGTTCCCCTGCAGCTTTAGATATAATTGGTTTACCTATCTAAAAGAACCTTCCTAGACACTGAGCTGTTTATTTCACTCTTAGTATGATTCTGTTTTTCAAGAATGAAGTAAATCTGATTCAGACTTGTTCAGTTCTACTTCCCAATGATTTTTTTCTAGGTCATATTTCCCTCTTCATGCCTGTCAATGATCAAACCATTTCCAATCATAATTAATTTGCTCTTTTGTATGAGGGATTATACCCAACTACTGTACAGGGCAAATGCCATCTAGGACAACTATTGAACAGGTAGCATGAGGCTATTTGTGCCCTTCTTGATATCCTGGCAACTGAGTGCATTATCTGTAGTCCTAACCTCATCCCCCAGGCTATCTATGTAACTTCAGAGACCTACTATACATTCCTATTTACATGTGCATGCTATACTCAAAATACATCTAAGTCATGTGTTGGTGAGCCAGAAGCCCACCCCCCACAAAGCTGTCTACAAATCTTGGAGGATCAAGGCAAAACCTGGCAGCAAAAAGTATAGCACTATATCTAAATCAAAGCATCTGAGTGGTATGCCTAGGAGGAGCATACAATTCATCTATTCAGTAATGTCACCTAGACACCTAGACACTAATCAAGCTAGAGTTTCCAGGATCATAGTCAGGGCTTTATCCACTGTATGCCATCAGTACGTGAAGTATATCACAGTTGATGCTTCCTCATCTTTCTCATGCATATCATACTGGATAGTGCTATCTTCTTACCTGGTACTGGCTGTTGCATCTTTTCTTCACTTTTGGCTCTCTTACTTGTAAATTTCTCCAGGGAAATATTTGGAGTTAAAACCCACAGGTGTTTTAGGTAAGTAGCCTCAGTAGTGATACACATATTGCATGCCTAAAATGTGCATTTGCACCCCAACTTATTCTCTTCCTTTATGTTTACTTTCTAGCCTTGATAGTTTTGTGTTCTTCATTTTCACCTGCTTGCATCTTCTGACATTGTTATGTTGGCAGAGTTTGTGTGCCCCAGAAAAATGTTCCTATGGTATTATCCCCTTTGTCACTCTTGCCATAATCCCATTATCTACTGTGTATCTGAATCATGCACAGCACACACTTCCTGAACTTTACAGAGACATTTGTGTTAATAATAGGTATTCTGCAACTCAGCAAACAGTTGATGGAAGGATTCCTCCCTTTGTAGATCACCACCATCCCTGAAAACCTTGTGTGGTATTAATAGTAGTATGAATCTGTCTAACACCTTCTAATGCATCTAACACTATTAGTGAACCTGCTGTACTCTTGAATGACTGGATATAATTGACATTATATATAGGCTAAATGGTCCGATGATCAAATTTAACTTATTTTGGCAGCTATTATTTATTGCACGTCACCTTCTTGGTCTAAAAAGCCACATCAAAGTTAAATGTATTTTAAAACTTGGGCGAGTAAAATGGCAGTTGTTTGATCATCTCACCATCTGTCCCATATATTGCACTTCATTTTAATATATACATATATACATATATATATATATATATATATATATATATATATATATATACACACACACATATATATATATATATATATATATACATATACACACACACACACACACACACACACACACACACACACACACACACACACACACACACACACACACACACACACACACACACACATATATATAGATATATATATATATATATATATATATATACACACACACACATATATATATATATATATATATATATATATATATATATATATATATATATATATATATATATATATATATATATATATATCTACACAAAGACAGTATTCATAGTCCTGCCCTTTATTGGTCCATAGTAGTATTCTGTGAATAGTGGCACTACCCAAATATGTAAATGTAGTCAGTGTATGTGATTCGCACTGACTAAGGAAACAAGGAGGCATTTTGGTAAACCCACCTCCTTATGGCAAAAGCGTAACATACTTAAGACATAAGCATGAGAGGGGCAGTTACTATATGGATAAGGTGTCATAAATATTGGTGTATTACCCTGAATCATACAGAAAATTTTAAAATGGTCTCATTTGCATACAAAATGTGTAAAGGACCCTGAAATTACATGAGTAGTATATAACAGCATCATGGATAATTGGTCTTCAAAGTATTACAAATTATTATAAACATCTCAAAAAGAGGCAAAAAAACAATGTAATTTGGTGTCATTCATTACTTATGCATACATGGGCAAACTACTAAAGAGGTCATTGGGAAATGATTTACTTTGGTATTATTCAGTGCTTATGCATACAGGGACAAATTACTGAAGGGATCGCTGGGGAAATGGTGTCATTTAAGTGCTTGTGCTTATGTAGTTAAACTACTGAAGGAATTGCTGGGGAAATGGTGCCATTATACCTCTTAACTCCCCATAGACTAACGAGCACTGTCTGTAATGGGGAGCACTAGGCACACAGGGCACTTATATCACTTTAACACTCTTAAACGTTAACAGAAAAAAAATTTGCAGAAAGAAGCTGTGACTAAATTATTATAATGGAGAAACTTTAATATGTGGTATTATTGACTTTGCAGTGATTGTAAGCAGCAAACTCACAGCCATCCTGCTAAATCAGAGGCATTAGAGAGTTATGCGGCCGTGTCCATGTGTGTTTGAATGTGTATATGCATGTGGGGACACCCAGACTGAGCTGTTGTTGGTGATTACCACAGCAAAGTGCTTGTCAACACTTGCAGCAATCACCAAACAATTCAGAGACATACAGATTAGCTGATAATGAGGTTGTTTCTCATTGTGGCTAATGTGGCTCTGAATTGCAAGTTAGTGTGTCTGGGTTAAAGGGTTTTTTTTTCTACAGCCTTACCACTTGTTGCTGGCCCGCTTTTGAATCCTGCCCATTGGCTAAACTGTGTAACTTCATCGAGTGCTAAAAAGCTAGGCACGCTTTATAAAGCTAAACTGTAACTAATCAAATCTACACAGTTTAACCCAGCTCAGTGTTCCTACCTGCCCTGACTTATTCTTCATCCATCTTCACCAACATATGAAAATCTCAACTACAAAAACTAGAACAAACATACAATGAAACAGCCAAATATTCTGCAGGCATACTCAGCAAAATATTGCTGTCAGGCCCTACAAAAAAAAAAAAAAAATGGGTAGAACTACAGCACCAAATAACATTCAGCCAATTGAAAACTATCAACAAAATACTGTATAAAGCTACATATGTCTAACTAGCTTGTCTTTTGTAGAAAAATATGTTCTAGCTAGAAATTTTCAGTCACAAACCCACTGCCACTTAAACATAAACAAATCCAGAAACAGTAATAGTGACTCTCTATACAGTGCTTAAGTGTCCAAATTATGGATTCCTCAGACATGAATCAAACTAAATTTCTTTAAAAACTGAAAACATAGCTGGTTTCTAAGTGGTACTGCACATCTTCCTTTTACACCATTATATCTAATACTGCATCATCTCTCGATACAATCCCACACCTGACTCTTCATCTTCATTTCTAATGATACCACTATTCCTTACCCCATCCTCATTCTAATATATTTACCTCTTGCAATCCACTTCCTCCATACATTATTTATGGTTATCGTCTCCCCTGTTGCCCCCCACTTACATTTCTCTTCTCTACAACCTTTCGTGCTCACTTAAAAATGATGGCCTCACAGCCAACATTTACTTTATCACATTTGTGTGCAACTCATTGAAAACACAACTTCTATATATGTATATATATATATATATATATATATATATATATATATAACAAAGTTACCTGACAAGCAAAGCACCCTCAAAACGAAAATTGTGATATTGCGATTAATCTACTTGGTTTATTAATTTTTTATTGTTATAAACTGTCTTGAAAATTACACCAGGCTGCAAATAAATCTCACTGGAACAAATCTTCCATCTCTTGAGACTTTGTCCTTTATTAAGACAAACAGGTATAAAATAGACAGGTAAATAAATATTGATGTCCAAAGTATTGGTGATTGGTGTTTCAAAGTATGCCATCATATGCCTTGGATGATCCCATACCCATTCTCACAGTGTCTGTGTTTAATTCCCTGCACTTAGTATGCAGCATTCAGATAAAGCGTGCATGTGTGCAATCTTCAAGTTTCCAGAAAAGTCCTACATGATTAGTGTAATTTGTGCCCTTGCTGTCTTTGCCAAGGCCCTTCCTTCACACTTTAACCTCTATTTCTATGCACCACTGTACCTTCTCATATATATTTTGTATTGCCTATTGTGTGCCATATTTTCTGGACAAAAAAACTAAGTTAACTAACTCATTGTTTTAGTCTTGTACTGTATTGCTAATGCAATCCAGAATGAGCATCTCATATACTGAGAAAAAAAATACATTGGATGTTTATACCCCTCTTTAATATAGCATAGTCAATTAACAAATATCATGCAGATATCAAAATGCCAGTATAATACAGAACACATACTTGATGTAGCAGATTTTAAGGCTGATAAAAAACAAAACACATGTATACAAGGACCAGTCAAGAGAAAATAATACTTTCTGAATTAGTAGATCCTTTGGAGAAGTATAACTATATAGTATCAGCTATAAGGTAAAAGTCATTTGATTTTCAGTAGTTTCAGAAAACACAATAAATCATTAGGTAGAGGTATGTATCACAAAATATATATTAAGCTAGATACATTAAAACAATTCATAATCATGGTATTAGAAAAACAAATCACAGCAAAATCAGCAGAAAACATGCATTATATCAGAATTATTTAATGTTATAATAGCATTTGCACTGAAAATAGAACTTGCAAATGTACCAAGAAGAAAGTCTAAACAAAGTTCATGCCTACCATTAAAATGAAGAATAAAGTTTACAGACATATATTCATACTCGTGAGCTTCACAAAAGGCTTATAGTTATCTCTGAATAGTGGCACTACATGGATAAGCAAATAAGGCCAGCAAAAAGCATTTGTGATGAACATGGAAAAGCAAAGTTTTTTTTCCCAAGCAAACCCATTTATTGCAAAATAATAAACTGTGTAAAGTTCAGCATTATAAATTTGTTGAATTACCTTGCAAAATTGTGTGGGCTGGTATTACTTTTTTTTTTTTTGCATGCTGTTGATGAGGGTAGCTGAGCAAAGTCATGCTTAAATTATTTTAGGAAAGCTGAGGCACAGCACTTAAAAGGTATTTTTTTTTTTAAAGAAGGGAGTTTATAATTTTTATATAAGGGTATCCTTTTGTGGACACCTGGATGGTTTCATTAAAGAATAGAAAGGAGGTGATAAGAAAGAATGAAAAAGGAGAAACAAAATAAAGAGGGGGATTCACAAGGGAAACATCAAGAAGGTTTGTGTTGCAGGAGGGAGACAACTGGCACTATGTTTTTGTCAGTGGATCAACCCCCCCCCCCATTTTTTTAAATTTGATTTTATGACAGGGCAGTATGGGTGGGAAATAGTGAAGAAGGTGAAGGAGAAAGGATAAGAGAAGAAGGGTTGAGGAAGTGCCAGCTGGAATTTCAGTCCACAGAGCCTGAAACACATCCACAGTCAGATGGTGTTACAGTAGAGGACCTTACTGTTGAGAGGGTAGGGGCCTGTGTTGTTGTGATGGATGGCACTAACTTGGAGTCTGTGTCTTCTACACACTGAAGAAAGGCTTCACCTGTCTGAATTTTCCTTTCTACTACCTCTATCAGTACATCCTCAATCAATCTCTGAAGCCCCATTTTGATGAGGCTTATCAGGCTGCCAAGTGACAGATTGCTTGCAGGACCAATGTCGCCACTCTGACACCGTGAAGATGTCCCTGGATGAGCAGAGGGCGATCTGTCCCTACCCCAGGAGGTATATGCCCTGTCTGCCTCTGAGGGGTTTGAACCTGTAAAAAAAATGAGAGAGAAGCAAAATAAAAAAGGGGAAAGAAATACACAAGGAAAATAAGAAAAACAGAGCACATGGGGTGTGGAGAGATAAAACAGAAAAAGCACAATTCGAAGTCCACACAAGACCTTTTACATGCCATTTTATACACTACTAAAATACTGCATTAAAATCTTTATTGAAGTAAAGGTTGGGTGCGGGAAGTGCTTCTGCATACAATGGGAGAAGTGGGATGTGCTTTTGAACTTGGAAAGAATAATACGAGTAGTGCTTATGCATACTTGTGATAAATTCGAATGGTAAGGATTTTGACTTCTTGAAGGAGTGTGTATATCTCTCAAGGTATGTACTTGCAGTGCATTGAATACAGTACTAAAGCACTCTTTAATTAATCAAATTAATCAGGTTAAAAATCAAGTTAAAACATTAGCTAGAACTGTAACATCTACAGTTGCATTTCTTTCATCTGCAAAGCTATAACAATATTTTCCATATGAGTAATACAGAAAACAGATGTAAAAAGAGTGTTGCTATCTCTTTTATTATTACATTAGTATTACGGGTTTAATCCTTTATTGGATTGCCTCTTATAACTAGTAAAACAAAGGTGATCTCTTCAAAATTTGTTATATTTACTAGAAGATTCCACCAATCTTTCTATTCTTTGCTGTTGCTGCTGGTGAGTATAGTTCATTTCATCCTCAGCTATGATTAAAAGAGATAAGGTAATTGCTGTTTACCTGTATTTTGCACTTCATATATATGTCATTATTCTTGTAAAAGCAATAACTATTTTTTGTTTTCTTTTTTTACTTCCTTTTTCACCTGCATAGGTGTATGAATTAATATAATACTGTGCACTATTCCCTGTCATTGCAGATGAAAATAATATATTTGAAATGTGTGTGGAATGTTGTTTTCAAAATACATGTAACAATGTGTTCTGGAATGACTTATTCGTCAACACAGAACTGTAGCAATTCATGGAAGTTTGCATTTCCCTTTATGTACAAATGTATCTGACTTAGTAGATAATATTGAAGTAAAACAACAGTTTTCACTAATCTCTGAGCTGGTTATTCATTTTACACAGCAACCTCAACCCATCCCCCCACCCCAAATTGCAGTCAAAGTAGGGTGTGGTGTGTGAGATTTCCACTACGTTGTCAGTAAAGTTAGAAATACTTTTTGATCAAACAAATGTGTTAAGCAAATGTTTTGGTTATATTTCTATGGTCAACACAAACTGACTACTTCAATGTAACTATTGTAACTCTTTTCTTGCAATGGTAATAAACTATGAATATGTAATTGCATTTTTTATTTCATAATTTTATAAATCCAGACCCAATAATAGGACCTATAACCACCTAGTACATGATTTGTAGATTTACATATATAGCTTATTATTTTAATACAGTTATGTGACATTTGTGTATATTATTACGATATGTTAACACATTACTGATCTTCTGCTTTGTTCAAAAATGCATGTATGATTTCATTTGCACTTTGTAGAAGCAGTACAGGTAATATTTTCAGGTACACAGAACTGTCTTTACAAATATCTCTATTTATGCAAATTTGTTAACCTTGTTTTTTTTTTTTTTTTTTTTTGTTTAATATGACTCAGTTAAGAAACAAAATACTTTATTTTACTTACTATAAAACTTTGGACTTCTCACCGCAATATGGCCTTCCCACTTGTCCAGCTGGTCAACCTTGCAAGTCTTCAAACTTTTTTTAAACACTATGGGCCAGAATGGGTTATACCTGTCAGGGTTCACCATCAGTATCCCATCTCCTACCAGATATCAATATTTTTGCAGGTGGTATTTCGTAAACACACCTCAGTCGTCTCCATGTACAAATCATGAACAAGATAAAGCATGATCAAGGTCACCGTACCAACTAAGAGCCTGCTCTCATGCCTTCACAAGAGTTGCCATCTTTCAAACAGCCAGAGCAAAAATGAGGAAAGTATGGTCAAGGATGCTTTAACCAGGGTCAGAACCACTCCCTGTAGGACGTGACATCATCTTAACCAAACTTACTGATAATATTGGAAGGTTTGGCGTAACCAAACCTCCTTTGTCACATGCTGATTTAACATAAAGGAAAACACCTACCGTTCCCTTCCCTGTTTCATAAAAATGTTAATATACGATTAATATAGGATTATTTAGTTGCATTGGTAATGCTTATTGGTAAAAGTTACTTGTTTTGTAAACTAAGAACAGTGTGTATCAAGTAGTACAGCAGAAATATTATATTTACTTTTCCTCTTTTTTTTTTTTCTTCTTTTTTTTTTTTGTTGCAGGGAAATAATTTTCAGTATGCATTGGATTTTAAATTTTAGGAATTTACGATATGTCTGAATTGCAGTGTCGGATGGGCAGAGATTAAACTTTAGATTGTTGCAAACCTGAAATTCAGATGACTCCATTTTGTTTTTGAAAATTACATTTTGGTTATGGCTAGTCTAAGGCCATTCCTGCATTTGGGCAGAAAGCTTGGAATAGCTTTGGAGTGCTGTGGAATTCAAACCTTCCCCAAAGTGTGCATGTCATTTTGAAATAAGTTCATGTAACATTGGATAGACTTTCACAATTGGCAAAATGCTGAAATTGGCTGATATAACTCCAGACACATTTTCATATTACTAAGATTCATAGAGGAGCATAGAAATGATCCTAATTTGCACATAACAAGTGTAAATGTCCCTGAATTTTCACCAATAAGTTGTGTATTGCTATATTAATTCACAAATGGCTGAGATGGGTAGCAAAAGTATTAGGATACTGCAGACATACTAAGTAAGAAATATTTTTTAAATTATTATTTTTTAATAAGAAACACTTTAAAATTATTTCAATATTAATTTAAGGCACATTTGCAATGGAGTTAGATGTATATTATAATGTTGACTGACTTGTAAATTTCTATCAGTTTGAAGTTGCATTTCATGCCAGCACCAGTGGAATTGATTACTGATGACAGAAAATGATCATTATAGAAGTGTAATTTACTGATTTTACATACATAGGTATAGATGTAGCAACGTACTGCAGAGCTTTTATTGTGCTAAGGGTATGAACAGGCATGTGTGATTAATCTGATATTTTTAGTAGTGACAGTGAGGAATAAACAATTACAGCATTAGCAGTACATGCCAATGTCAGTGGATAGGGCAAGCATGCTTTTTTTGAGGCAAAAGTTACTGAATGAACTGTAGTTAACATATATTACAGTCTGGCATAGATATACTAAAATTTCTGTTATGTAGTCATATTGCTCAGTGTTAAATAATAGTTACTGTTGGTGGTAGGAATAGATGGCCAGTCTTTTGTACTTTAAGAGGGGCTTACATCTAAACATTACTGTCACACTTTCTGACTGTGGCCTTTTGTTTGGTTGTTTTTTTTTTTTTTTTTTAATTTATATGTGGTACTGATGGAGAATAAGAGCTCAAAGCAAAGAAAGGATAACTTCAGCCGTGAGGAAAATTGTGCCTCCGTGGCAAAACTTACACACATGGGAAACTTTGTTTTGGTAAAGGGACTCCAGAAAAGCTGAAAGGAACAAGGCCTGAAGTCAAGTAGTTGTTGAAATCAATGCAGTTGGAGGCAGAAGTCAAGCACTGGCACAATGCAAGAAAAGGGCAAATGATATGGTAGAACATCAACACAAAGGGTATTAAAGAAAAATAATGGTGTTAAGTACACCAAAAGCAAAAAAAAGTCAATAACATTCAATCAATAAAAAGTCCAAAGCTTATGCTGTAAAAAGTTTAAGTAAAAACTGCTATCAGAACTTCTTTTAACAAAAATAACTATCTAGAACAAGACACACTCAACAGCATTCTTAGTTAAAGACATTTAAAACAAAATTGTATGTTAAGGCTTGTATTAATTAAATTTTAATACAATATAATAAAAATTTATATGCTTGAACTGCATTCTTAATTTAAAAGCCATACGAAACTTGTTTTTTAATATTGAAAAAATAATTTATAATTAAATCATTGTTATAATAAAAAATTTCATTATCTATTCTTCCAAAACCAATATAAATCTAAATACTCACATCTACACTCTAAAAAAAAAAACACAATAATTAACATTAGCAAATTTACAGCTACTTAAGTAAAAAATATTTTTATATATGCCTTATAGTGGTCAGCATAGTTTTTTTTATGTATAGTTTTATATAGTAGATGTAAGGTTTTAGAGTATAGACATGATATAAAAAATTTTTTTCATTTTTTTTTTTAAATGTATTAAATTTACAATTTTTTATTTTTTTTTAAAAAAAAAAAATATAAAGTATAGTTTTTGGTCAGGCTTTTAAAAAACTTATAATTCAGTAGATAACAGCAATTAATGTATATTCCCATTGATCTGCAATTACTTAGTGCTTTTGCTTTTAAATGCTTTGAACTAGTGTTAGTGTTTTTGGTTAGTGTTGTTGGTTTCAGAACGAAGTTACTGGTCAGAACAACTTTTACTTTTACTTTGTTTTTTTTGAATAAAGAAGTGTTTTTACAACTTTGGTACCAGTACATTTACTGGATTATTTGATTATTACCGACAGTTACCTGAATTTTTGTACCTGCATGTGCCTAGCCTTTGGAGCTGACTTACCAACATTTTTTTCTTAGTTTTCGATATGGTAGAACATGCTAGAAGCAAGGCCAGGAAGAATGCAATTTCTTGTACCACTATGGTGGGGGGGGGGGCTCCAAATATAATTTAGTTAATGTCAGATGATGAATACCTTCTGTTCATCTATGAAGATGACTATGACACAGAAAATAGGGCAACAGGAAAAATTAGAGGTGATGTTGACACTTCTCCATATTACCAGAGTTCGCAGTAGCAGCAATACTTGTCTGCTCATGAAAGTTGGTTTAAAATCAGTAACACAGTTATATAGAGAGAATTAAATGCTGACAGCAAATGATGTAATTAAACACATCACAATTCATTGTGATTCAGTGAGTCTTGTTGATCAGCAGATAATGGAAATGAAGGCAGTGTGCATGGTAAATACCTCACTCACCACCTTGTAAGTATACTTTACTGTATGCTGTTGCATTATTACTATTATTAATGTTTTCTAATAGTTTTTACAAAGTCAGCATCTGAAATAAACAGTGCAACTATACCAGCAAATTTAGATAATGTCAGCAGCAGATTGAGTGTTGCATTTGCTGACGATGATGATGATAACATTGTTACATTTATGAAACAGCTCATGGAAAGTGTGAGGCTGTCCCCAAGTTTAATGGCAGATTCTCTCACCTTACATGTTAGTAACTCTGCAGAAAGTGACAGTGGAATTCAAAGTCAAGCACAACCTGACATTCCATTCACTGTACCCTGTACCTCTCCACCAGTATCTCCAAATGTAGAGGAACATTTTAAGGATGATGTCAGACATTTGGAGGCAACAGTGTTCACAGTGGCAACTTTGCAAAAGAGGAGCCAGGCACAGAAATGTCTTGCAGCTACTCTAAGAAGCACATAAAGCCTTGACTACCCAACAGGAAAAGCACTGTGACATTATTAGTGCTCAGGCCTCTGCCAGAGATAGTAAGCTGGAAATGGTCAGAGTACTTCAGGGTATGAGTGATGATTTCCAGCACTACTTCAAAATGGCAGACAACATGGATAATGCCATGGTCACACTGACATGTAGCACAATGCCAAACCAAGCATCAATGGTTGCCTGCATTTCTACACTCATTAGAGCATATCATAGTCAAACTGGAGTCATTCTTGCAAGGTGCAGAGGATGGAGTATTGTCAGGACATGTGGAAGGAGACCACATGATACTAGTGTTGCTTCTCAAGACAGTAATGTCAGTAGTCAAAGACAGCAAACACAATACCTTTCTCACTGGCCATGTCAGCATTCATCTACACCTATAAGAATCGCACATTCAAGGTCACAATCACTGTCACACAGCTGTGTCAGGCCAGTGACAGCAGGACAACCTGCATCAAGTAAGTCACAACATTGGACTAACTCACCTTATCTTCCTAATGGTAGCCCCTCCTCCAAATCAGTAGCACCATCTCCTAGCCTATCAATAGGAGATGTGTATGATTCATTTGATTTTGAACTACATGAATCAGCTTTATTGTTACAGCTTTCTGTTTAGTTGAAATGGGGGTTTGAGGTGGGGGTAGTTTCATTATATAAGCATTTCATGCCAGTAAAACTAGTATGCACACCATTAGTGAACATTTGATAAAAATCAATGTTATATGGATTACCAGTCCTAAAAGTAACAGGTGCCTAAAACATCATAATATTAATGAACAAGCATTTTTACGAGAAATAAATCATAATTAAATGACAGATTAAAAGGAGTATCCTTTCATGCAGATTTGTACTGCTGCTACTACACTCTCCATACTGCACAAATGATGACAATTTCTGAAGTCAGAACTTATTGTGCATGATGCCATAAAATTAATCTGTAAAACTAGTATGCACACCATTAGTGAACATTTGACAAAAAGCAATGTTATATGGATTACCAGTCCTGCAAGTAACAGGTGCCTAAAACATCAACATATTAATGAACAAGCATTTTTATGAGAAATATATCATAATCAAATGACAGATTAAAAGGAGTATCCTGTCATGCAGACTTGTACTGCTGCCACTACACCCTCTCTACTGCACAAATGATGACAGTTTCTGAAGTCAGAATTTATTGTGCATGATGCCATAAAATTAATCTGATGTGCAACAAAATAAACTAAGAAATGGCATATATAAATCAAGCATTATAGACATCTGCAATACGTTACCTCATGAAGTATTTCACTGTTGTCAATATTCCTTACTTTTGTACAATTAAGTAATCATTAAAACAGGCATTACTTATTAAAGCACACAAAATTGTCAATTATTTTCTAGTTGATCACTAAACAGTAATCAGTTAGCACATAGGCAAGTCAATAACAAGTATTTTTCTAACAGATAGTAAAAAATATCTTAAGATAAGAATGTCAGATGAACAGTGACAGCAGACCATGTACCATACAGCATAACCAGCAGATATCACTGCATGCTACAGTTATACTCTATGTGTTTTTATAATAAAGGAAACACTATCTTGAATGTTATAGTTCATAGTTCTGGACTGGATGTTGCCTCTTTTACCTGTGCAGCTGCATGCTGTGCAAGAGCCTAGCACATGGGGTCCCTTACTACTGCTGCTGGCCGGTCACTTGTAGTGGGACTGGAGCTGGGAGCTGATGTGACAGCATGGTTCACTTCACCACCAGACCAGGCATGATCATGTTGTGCAGAATGCAAAAGGCAATAAACATCATGCACACAGTGGCTGGGTCAAACCGAAACACAGATCTAGACTCATCCAGGCAACTGTAATGGCTCTTCAGGAGGCCAAAGACCTTTTCAATGACAACATGGGTCTGGGACAGGGATGTGGTATATGTCTCCTCCACAGCTCCTTTTGGATTTCTCACTGGTGTCATGAGCCACAGCTCTTGTGGATATCCAGCTAAACCTGAAAACAAGTGAGACAAAAGTGTGTGAGGGGGAGAAAACAGAAAAAAAATAGTATTCAGCAATACACATTAATGTGAATAACTATTTAAATGCAATATAACAAAAAAGTATTTTCCACTTACCAACAAGAGGACCACTGGACATCCTACCATGCAGGAAGAGGTGTTAGACTGAGATAGTGTGCCAGATACAGGAATCATGTTCATTGCCACGATGTTGGGCAGACACATTGGTGATGAATCCACATGCATCAGACACTATATGGCAATTGATGGAATGGTAGTCCTTCTTATTGCAGTACTGCTTCCCCTGTGGACCGAGAGGGTCATAATTGCAAGATGGATGGACTCTATTACACTGTGTACCTCAGGAAAACATGCCAGTACAAAAAGACATGCATAGTCCTGGCTTAGTCCTGAGGTGACAATAAGAAATATATGTACTGATTCATATGTAGCAAGAGGACATCCAGGAATTGCTGCAGTATCCTCAAGCCAGAAGCCTGTAAGATCCCCAGTGTAGCCCCAGTCTGTCTGTGGAAGGTTCCTGTAGCAAATATAATGAGGGCTATATGTACTTTGGTGTCCACATGAATAGGAAGTACACTCATTCCTCCAGTGCTCCTATGGGCATTAAACATATCCAGTATGACCCTTATAATGTCCATAACCAGTCTGAAACTATCACGAATTTCCTGATGATAAGTTTTAATGAGTACTCCTTTGCTTATATTTTTGCCTTCATGGCTGGTGACTGGTGTTGGGTAAAGGCAGTTTTGGCCCAGACAAGACAGGCAATTCAGATCTAGAAACAGCAAAGCTCACAGCAATTGATATCATTTTCACTTATTGTAACTCTTATACATTTGGCAAAGATTCCCTTTATATAGGATATCTGTGGACAGTACATAGATTTTGGAAAATCTAACTATGAAACACAACTAGTGAAAAACATACTTCATTATCATATGAAGATTTACATCACTCCTCATTTCCATCTCATTATTTCAACATCTGCATAAGTACATTGAAGGTTGTCGCCCATAAGCATAAATGTCCTCTATGAATTGCAGCTCTACTGTACTTATTCACAAATGTGTTGGAAAGCCTAAGAGCATTTGTGTGAATGACTGAATACTAGCCTAATTGTTTCCACAAACAATAACAAATATTTCTCATTAAGCGCCTTAAATCATAGTTGATCTATTAAAAAATAAGAACAGTCTTTAAAACCTTTATATGCAAATACAGTTGAAGATTAGCTTTCAGTGGTGCAGATTTCCATACAAAGTGAAAATAGCAAACTATGATAATAATGTAATTACACTTTCTCAAATTAGATTTAGTGAGATATTTGGAAATATTACCCTCATTAGTGCCACATTTATCACTAGAAAACATGCATACTGATTGATAGATGATCAGATGATCAGTTGATCAGATTATCAGAGACATTGCAAAGACATGCATCTAGAGCATTTCCCCCAGGCTTCTGTTGAAAATTGGCTTTGTTTCAAGTTTGACTTTTCCGGTAAAGAAATGTTAAATAAATAAAAATACATGATACCATATGTCTACCGTAAATATAAATTTGGCTAATTTTCCTTCCTCTGGAGTTGTTTAAAACCTTGTACTAATGGAACTAAGGAATTAGTAAGTGAAGTTTTTATGTGTGTTGTTTAAAAAATTATTTTAAAGAAGTTTTAGTAAAAAGTAAGAAGGGTGACATAGTCAAAAAGGATAGAAAGTCTTAGCTCAATAGCAATTTTATGTCCTTTACTAAGTAAAATTGTAGAAAAATGGTAGAAAATATTCTCTTGAATAAACTAGTGTTGCTTGGAATAGCAACTATAAACCAACGTACACATTATATGATTAGGCCCAAAAGCGCAAATAGTACATTTTTGCCTTCAAGTAGTCATTTACACACTGACACTGAATTCTGCAGATTCTTTGAAACAAGACGTAATGAAAAAATTTATACTTTAGGTCTAATAAACTGACAAAAGAGGTACTCAGCTGGCTGAGTGGTAGATTGGTGCTTGTCAGAAAAGAAGGAGGCTCAGTTAATAACAGAGGATACCAAAGGGATCAGGTCAATGATCTGATTTGTTTAATTTAGCTGCAATGGAGCTGATCAGTCATAACATTACATGTTATAACACTTACTTATGTAAATTAAATATCTGAAAAATCTTAAAAGTAGCCATGATTATTAAACCCCTTTGGAGAAGCATAAACACTGTCAAATAATATAAACTGAAGATAGTTAGGATAGCAGCCATCATCATTAATAGAGGACCTCAGCTGCAGCACCCAGTGTATACGTTTGACGTATGCTACTGGCGCACACCTGAGTAACAAGTTACTCTTAGTTACATACATACATACTTACATACTTACATACATAGCATACTTATATACATACTTACCAGCATACATGCATACATACCGATATACATACATGTACATATTTCAGACATGGGAAATAATGTCCTACTAGTCTGCCAGTATACCAAAACAGTCATTCCCATAATAAGTGTCTAAGCTGGTTTAAAAATATCCAAACTAGTGTTTGCTTTAATATAATTTGCTAGTCTATCATGTGCATCAGCTACTCTCTCTGAGTCAATTTGTACATCTTTATTTCTATATAATTTCCTACGCAGCTTGTCTGATGCTTTTCTATTATTCTTTGATAACCCCAAAAATTCCCAGAAGGAGCTGTCTTGAACAGATGCAATGCAGACATCCTGATGAATCTGCATAAGCAGATGGGGAACTCAGCCATGTTCACAGGCACTAAGCATGCCACAGCATTCTCATAGGATCAGGATCATAGGAGTTTACTAGGCTATGTACCCAGAGGTCATTTCAAGCCTAGCTGTTTCATCCCAATGTAATGCCATAGATAGGCTAGTCAGTACCCAGGAATGTATTTATTAATGACTGCTCATGTCCAAGAGCATTATGAGCACTATTCCTGGTAAGATTTTATGGTGCCCCATCCTTTTCCCCAGGTTCCTTTTGAACAGTGGCATAGAGGTGCTCTATTTCACATGAACTGATAGCCTATTCCAAAGATGCAGTAGTCACTGGGAGACAAATCTATCCCTCCAGCATGTCCTATTTAAGTCACAAGCCATATTTAGGTCTCTGGAATTGTTAACTTTAGTCCTGTTTGATTTACAGATGTGCAGCAAGTTCATTAGGTTTGGGTCTGAGATTGCTCGGTAAGCCAGGCATAAGTCTCCCCTAAGAAGTCTATACGATAACAGAGTATAGTGAAGGGGACTTTAGTTGATCTGTGTAAGGCACATGCTGGAGTACCTAGATCTTCAGTGTTAGAATCCTTTGAGTTCTCTCCAATTGTTGCAGGTGCTTTGTACGGTACATGCCAAACAGGGCATTATACTCAATTATGGGCCTGAATAGTGACAAGTATAGAGGAGTTATGACCTCTTTTGCTCTACAGGCAATGCCTTTACTAATCAAGTCTGCTATGTAGAAAGCCTTCCTTACTACAGTAAACATGTGGTCGTCAAAATTAAGGTCGCAGTCAACTTGTGATCCCAGATCCCTTACACTTCATAGGTACTTAGGATATTGTTGTTGAATTGATAGTGTGAGGGGACATTGTTTTGCCAAAGGGACTGATAATGCATTTCTTTGCATTGAGCTTGAGACCATGATTAAGACACCAGTCATTGGTCTGTGTAAGACCCCCTTGAAGTATACTGACATCATTTGGAGATTCAAAAATTGCACCTAATTCACAGTCGTCCACAATCTTGGTCAGCCAGAACTTTTTAGTTTTGGCTTGAACTTCTGAGGAGTATTTGCCAAACAGTAGGGGGCTCAGCACTGACCCTTGTGGCACCCCACTGGTGTCAGGTCTGCTGGTTGATGGGGAGTCACCCCCTTTGATAGTGTCTGTCCAGTTTGTGGGTCATTTGGCAACACATTTTACAGCAAAGAGCTTTACATTCAGTTTGCTAAGTTGATTGGTAATGCCTGAGTGTGGGGTTGTATCAAAAGCTTTTGCCGAGTTGAGGTATGCTGTGTGCACAGATTTGCCATTGTAAATGGCCTTGGTCACATTTTCAGTTCTCTGTCTCCAACTGCATGACTACAGTGGTGAGAAACCTTCACAGCAGCTCTTCTAGGACTGATCTCTTGTGCTGGGCATAGACATAACATAGAGCTCCCTTTATCACTGTATAACACCTCCAAAATGCTGAATCATCTATCAAACCCATCTTTATAGGATTGTTGATACATTTGTGCAGGGAGACACATATGCATGAATAACGCTATGTAAGTTAATCTTTATCAGTCTAATACAAACAGCACCAGTCTAGGTTTAAAAAAACACCTACAAAGGAGGGATCTCACAGTCTTCTTTGAAAGAATGCTTCATGCATTCAATCTTCTCCTCACTGCAGCTTGAAAAGAAGAAATGAAGAACGTATGATCAAATATTCTAACAGGACATCACTATGCATTTCAAAAATGCAATTTTTTTGTAATTATGTTTATTTATATTTATTTGTCTTGGTTTATCAGGAAAATCCAACTGGGTAATATTAATTTTCATCAGAGGCCCAGGGAGAAAAGCTCCATTTGCTTACATTGCATTATTCTAATTTCCAGTTAAGCACAGTAGTAGTTACATTTCTATTTACATTTATACACAAACAGTAGTTACATTTATACATTCTAAGTTTTTACAGAGGTAGACGTTACTAAAGAGAAAGCCCACATGCAACTTAATGGATTGTACAGGCAGTAGTTATATATAAAAATTGTTTTGTCATTTCAATTGTTTACCATTACCTATGCATATATATCATACATACTTATAAGTGTGCACTCATAAAACTTACAAAGTGTAAAACAATATATCCTAATATGATCTAGTAATATTTGCTATGCACAGTTTTTAAACAGACAATGCTGATATGAGCCTTAAAAGGAAACATGTGACATTGTCTATCACATAATTATTTGAAAGCCTGACAAACCTATCCTTATATAACTATGGTAATTTAATCAAAGATTGCACTACAGTGATGTGTTAAAGGTTAGTTACTTGCTTATCAGAGTCAGTGAGATAATGTTGAAGTGAGTGGCCATTGCTGAATGCTGCACAATTCATCTTGCATAGCTTGTAGATGCGTTTCTGAGCAAGGAGATGTTTTGGTAGAGTGACATATATTTCTTAACTAGTGATTAAATCATTTAGTGTTTAGTTACTGCAGTATATGAGCTTTACTGAGTTAAGGCATATAAAACAACTGTGTTGTGACTAATTAATCAAGACTCAAAATCAGACTGTGAATGTGGTGATTCTAGATTCCTCCTGTATAGAAATTATAATTGGAGATCATCTGTTTCAGACCGTAATGCTGTCAAAAACATTGAGGTTTATTTTGAAATCCCTGGAACAAGTTTATGGCATGTACAGATGATGGCTAAAAGCAGATGAATTAAAACTATAATGAACTTGCCAAAGAAAGAGAAATTGGATATCTTTGTTTCTTATTCCAGTGATAAAAGTGACAAAAAAAAAATATCTGTAGACTACGTGAAATTTGTCAGATAGGTGCATATATAAAAGCTGAAAAAAGTGTATTAATTAATCATAAAAGTTTTTCTAATTTGCAAATACAGGCCTATAGCATATCTCAAAGAGAAGAGAATAGGCTGACTCCCAGTACCATCAAGCAGGCCTGCAAAGGAACAGAAAGTCTAATCATGGTCCCTGGGTAGGAACAAATGGAAGACAGGTCTGTGCCCCAGCCAAGAAATGCCTAAACTGCATGTTCCCAGAATGAACAGATGATTCGGTCCTGGTAGTGAAGTCAGTTCATAAAGTTCTGAGGGTGCAAAAGAAAAGAAAAGAAAAAAGAAAAATAATATGATTGGCCACATTTAAAGAAACTCGTTTTGCCCTGGAAGGAAAGCTAGGAAAGGAAATGCTATTTTAAGTGTTTAGTGGGATCATCCTAAACAGAGAAACTGAATAAGGCTATATTAGAATTTTTTAAACTGATTGTTACCCTTTCAAAGGCTCTTTCCTTATATATATGTTATGATTGGAATACAAAGAAGTCTTCATCCCACCCACAAATCCATATTCATAGGCTTTTGTACATTAAATTACTTAATATAGATAATGCATATCAGTTATTCTCAACCATCAAAGGCAGAGATCTTTCTTTTGGAATGGTTAAAATATAAAAATCTTAAGAGGCTTAACCATAGAATTAAAGGCAGAAAGTCCAGATGCTATTACACTATGATAGTTAAAACTTCCTGAACTCCTGTGCTTACATTTTCTGGAACAGTAAACAATTATGAAGCTAGTAACATTTCCATGAAAAAAATGCAAACAATTGTTCATCTATGGTTTAATGTGACTTGTGGTATATGCCCACAGCAACTATTTTGTGTTCTGTAGTCTCTAGGTAATTGGTTTAATAGATCCTACATATTTGCATACAGTAAGGAAGATAATGTCCACTTCTTATAAAAAGAAGGGAGAGAGGAAAACCACTCTTACAAAGAGGGTGGCCTTTGTCAGTGAGTGTGTGTGTGTGTGTGTGTGTGTGTGTGTGTGTGTGTGTGTGTGTGTGTGTGTGTGTGTGTGTGTCTATGTGTGTGTGCATACGTCTCAACTTTCAACCTCTTGGAGCAAGAAATCTGGGCAAAGCTATAAATGATGGGGGGATAAAAGCCCAAAAATAGGAAAATTTTTAAGTATTGCTCTTACAAACTTAGAAAGTTGATAGAATAACAGGTTTTGCATTATCATGAATTTTATAAACAATATGAAATCTAAAACTCAAACTTTTGTCATTATTTTGTGACTTCAGTCCTCAATGATTTGCCAATGATTCACCAGAAAACCACAATTTTTAAAGAAATAGACCAAAAATATAAGGCAAAAGTGTGGACATTCTGTGGAAATCTGGACAGTTGAGAGGTACAGTGCATATGCGTGTATGTGTGTGTCTGGGAGGGAAAGAGAAAGAGACAGACAGAGAGAGAGAAAGAGAGAAGACAGTGTTGGAGACCATAGTCTGACTTGAAGAGATACATGGGCCTAAATGGCCACTGGAAAGCAGTGAAGTTAGACAAACCATTGGTATGGGTTTTTTTTGTTTATTTTTATGGCCCTGAATTTTCTGAATTTGAGAATAAAGCCTTTATTTTATGTGTGATTTTAGTGGACTTTTAACAAAAGGATAGGAAATTGTTACTAACTGCTTTCTTCATTATAGCAGTGTGCCTATAAAATGGCTAAAGGAAATGTACTTAAAATTTCATTAATAAAAGTTAGTAGATTAACTGCACTATTCATAGACATTATAATTTATTGAAAATGAGAATGAACAGATGTTATTAAATAAAGGTTATCCCACCAGTTTAGTAGGTGGGAAGATAAATGTAATTGATGAGATTGGATGACTATCGAGAGGATTCAATGCAGCCTACACAGTCACTTTTTACTGTGTGCGCATTGTGGTGGCACATGGCCGAGAATATTTTTAGATTCAGTAAACTTTGCGTAGTGGCACACACTCACACGCAAACATGACAATTTCCGTGGCATGAAAATTACAGCACAAGTAGCTAAATTTTATGCTAATGTAGAAAACCAGCACAGTGGAACAATTTGACAAGCTCTAAAGCAACCATGTAGACTCCATGTTTGTGTTCCCCATGTATTTGAAAGTTTTCTGAATACAGTCATGGAAAGAAGTCTACACATAAATAATAGCAAGTAAAGGTCCCTAGATTTGTACAGAACTGACCATAACATCTAACCTCACACATATTATGACATCATTAGACATAGTGGATGCTAAAAAAATAGATTAACAATAACAACAATTCTTTTTTGCGTGCCATGACATAGAAGCAGCTTTGTTCCCCCACCCCAAATGAAGAATATACTTGTAACTAATGTAGACAGCTAAAAGTGTAAACCATATGAAGCAGACTATTCATACTGTTGTAAGCATATGCAGTATGTATCTGCTGGAATACAGTCAAATGTTATCAAAGCCTGTATTCCCCTGTGCACATATATAGCAAACTAATACCCTCCCTTCTGTGTACAATATTGGGCTCCACTTCAATTTCCCTGCCTACTTGGTTACCAACCATGTATATTCAGTGCTGTCAGCACAGTGAAGATGCAAATGAGGTCAAAACTCATTAGAATTGATGAAACCCCAAAAAGTGCAACCGTGTAGGGATGTTCACTTCGTGTAGGCACTTACACAGTGTTCGTATTCAGTGGATGGCAACAGTGAATGATGACAATACTCGTATTCAATGGATGGCAACAGTGAATGATGACATCAGGGTGGTATGTCAGGTTACACTTACAGAGGTGTAAATGTAAGTCTGTGAAGTGTGAAAGTGCATATAAGCAGTGCACAATTCACAAGTTCTGTTTCATCCACTTTTGTTAAAATGTGTCATCTCTGTCTATTCTAAGTTACGTTTTTTAAAAGTTTTGTTATTGTTTTCATCATGCAGTGCTTAGCACAATCATGGGAAAGGAGGAATGAATGGCAGGTTTCTCAGTGCATGTCACATAACTATTCCTGTAGCACCATGTGTATGTGTAGGGCTATAGATGGCCCTGGATTCTAGTACAGGATCTGCAACCTTTCCTTTACTTTTTGAGCTGCATGCTTGCACGATATCACAGGAATGGAGAAAAGTAATAACAAGATTACCTGTGTTTACCTTATTTCAAGTTCAGTGCATGCAGTGGCATGTAGGTGCATGTCCCACACTAATGAGCACCAATGGAGTTGATATATTCAGTAAAGCAGCAGATGTTTTTTCCATAGGTACTAATTATTGCATAAGCATGTGATTTTCAGTATGCTGGAGCTATTCAACAAGCTATAAAGCATCCATATAGCCAACATTCTATTTTTCCTGAATACTTCAATACCATGGGAAGAAAGACAAGGACATTTTATCCCTGAAATAAAATTGGGTCAACTGCTGCATTTGCAAGGTAAGTCCTGAATATAGAATGCATTCTTTAATAATATTATGACATGTCCTTGTATTTCATAACTTGGTGCAGTAATGAAGAATAGTGGTGCTTTTGTACATAACGTAGCTTAACATGTGACATCAGACACTTATTTTAATTACGTGTCCATTACTAAGTTTTTTGTCTTATTCTTCTTATTTTTAATTGCATTTTTTACGCAATGTGCCAAATAGTGCAAACAGTGGGGAAGCAGGGAATAAATACATTTCAGATTTGGCAGTGTTTATCTGGTTTGTGTGAAGTATGGCATACCACCTAGGAATCAGACAGCCCAAAATAGAAAACTGATAGAGTCAATGAATACCCTTGGCCATTGTGAAAAACCCAGCCTGGAGTACAGATGGTATTGGGTTCTAGTACAGAGTGTGCAACCTTTGTTTTATTGCTGTGACATTGCAGTTTACAGCAATGAAGTGCAACATAGACAACTGTTTACTCAATATTCTTGTGGCAGCAGGAGTAAGTGTAGGACTGTCATACACATTGTCCTGGGTATGAATGTAGCATATTCCACACAGTATTAGTTTTGCTGATGAAATAATCTATGTATTATCACATTTATCATCAAATGTATAACTGCAGGTATACTGTGTACTATAGCCCTATAAATATATTCCTGCTACCTGGACTGGTATGGCTTTAACTTTTCTGAAAAACATATACACATCTGCCTATACATGCAATTGTTTGTCACTGTTTGATTCTACTTGTCAGATGTTAGTAATGCAGCTCATGTTTGCACACTGCCTACCCACATGCAAACATGTGTAACTCGCATGCATGCGTACTTTAACCATCTCACAAATCTGCTGCTCACTGTGCTATGGAACTGTATATATATAAATATATATATATATATATATATATATATATATATATATATATATATGATGCTGTCTTATTAGTGTTTATTGTTCATTTCCTTTGTGTGACATAAAACTACATGTGGAAACATTGCAAACTAAGGGCATGGTCTAACTATATGCCATATATTTACAATACATCCATGTGTTGCCCCCTCTACCAAGCAGTACAAGCCTGGGGTCTCAGTATTTGTTTCCACACATATAGCAACCACATTGCAAAATGTAATATATAAGGTTGTGTGCCCCCTCATGGACAGATCCAGTTGGTGGTGCTCACAACATCACTCTGCTAAACTCAAACATTCAGCTATGATCAGTAAGGGTACTTGTGTTTTTATCCATATAGGCTTCTACACACCCTAGTGCTATTAAGTTCCTGGCATCATATGAATCTATGAATTTATGTGCCTATGCAGGCCTTCCAACCAGATGTCTCCCACATGACCTGCTAATGTCATCTACTATAAGTTCACCTGCAGTCCTCTATAAACCAGACTTGTGTTGTGGTGCTTGTGTAAAGTACTGAACTCTGTAGTCTGTCCAGTTAGGTAGGGGTTCTGTTCTCTCTGCGGTCAAGTGTGTATGTGTGTGTCTAGCCAGTAGAATAAAGGTGCATCCTGCAGTTACCAGCCCAATCTCATAAATTAACAGTATTTTGATACTTGCACCTGCCTACACATCCATTCCAGGCAGGCATCCCAACTTCTCTCCCACATGGCCTGATGTTATCCACTATAAAGTTGACTTGCAGCCAAGTAAAAGTCAGACTTGTGCTATGACACTTGCATAATGTATTTTGTTCTATAGTCTGTGAACTTAGATAGGTAGGGGGTTTGTTCTCACTGCAGTTAACTTGGTGTGTGTGTGTGTGTGTGTGTGTGTGTGTGTGTGTGTGTGTGTGTGTGTGTGTGTGTGTGTGTGTGTGTGTGTACTCAGCAGAGTAGACATGCTATCCTACAGTTACTTGTCCAATGGAATAGCATGGCTTGTCAGTATTTTGATATTTACACAAGCCCACACATCCATTTAATGCAGCCCTCACAACCTCATGTCTCCCACATGGCCTGCTAATGTCATCCACTATAAATAGACCTACAGCCAAGCAAAAGTCAGACTTGTGCTGTGGCACTTGCATAATGTACTGTGTTCTGTACTCTGTGCACTTAGGTCAGGGTTCTATCACTGCAATCAGCTTGGTGTGTGTGTGTGTGTGTGTGTGTGTGTGTGTGTGTGTGTGTGTGTGTGTGTGTGTGTGTGTGTGTGTGTGTGTGTGTATAGCACACACACACACACACAGCAGACTGTTCATACTGTTGTAAGCATATGCAGTATGTATCTGCTGGAATACAGTCAAATGTTATCAAAGCCTGTATTCCCCTGTGCACATATATAGCAAACTAATACCCTCCCTTGTGTGTACAATATTGGGCTCCACTTCAATTTCCCTGCCTACTTGGTTACCAACCATGTATATTCAGTGCTGTCAGCACAGTGAAGATACAAATGAGGTCAAAACTCATTAGAATTGATGAAACCCCAAAAAGTGTAACCGTGTAGGGATGTTCACTTCGTGTAGGCACTTACACAGTGTTCGTATTCAGTGGATGGCAACAGTGAATGATGACAATACTCGTATTCAATGGATGGCAACAGTGAATGATGACATCAGGGTGGTATGTCAGGTTACACTTACAGAGGTGTAAATGTAAGTCTGTGAAGTGTGAAAGTGCATATAAGCAGTGCACAATTCACAAGTTCTGTTTCATCCACTTTTGTTAAAATGTGTCATCTCTGTCTATTCTAAGTTACGTTTTTAAAAGTTTTGTTATTGTTTTCATCATGCAGTGCTTAGCACAATCATGGGAAAGGAGGAATGAATGGCAGGTTTCTCAGTGCATGTCACATAACTATTCCTGTAGCACCATGTGTATGTGTAGGGCTATAGATGGCCCTGGATTCTGGTACAGGATCTGCAACCTTTCCTTTACTTTTTGAGCTGCATGCTTGCACGATATCACAGGAATGGAGAAAAGTAATAACAAGATTACCTGTGTTTACCTTATTTCAAGTTCAGTGCATGCAGTGGCATGTAGGTGCATGTCCCACACTAATGAGCACCAATGGAGTTGATATATTCAGTAAAGCAGCAGATGTTTTTTCCATAGGTACTAATTATTGCATAAGCATGTGATTTTCAGTATGCTGGAGCTATTCAACAAGCTATAAAGCATCCATATAGCCAACATTCTATTTTTCCTGAATACTTCAATACCATGGGAAGAAAGACAAGGACATTTTATCCCTGAAATAAAATTGGGTCAACTGCTGCATTTGCAAGGTAAGTCCTGAATGTAGAATGCATTCTTTAATAATATTATGACATGTCCTTGTATTTCATAACTTGGTGCAGTAATGAAGAATAGTGGTGCTTTTGTACATAACGTAGCTTAACATGTGACATCAGACACTTATTTTAATTACGTGTCCATTACTAATTTTTTTGTCTTATTCTTCTTATTTTTAATTGCATTTTTTACATAATGTGCCAAATAGTGCAAACAGTGGGGAAGCAGGGAATAAATACATTTCAGATTTGGCAGTGTGTATCTGGTTTGTGTGAAGTATGGCATACCACCTAGGAATCAGACAGCCCAAAATAGAAAACTGATAGAGTCAATGAATACCCTTGGCCATTGTGAAAAACCCAGCCTGGAGTACAGATGGTATTGGGTTCTAGTACAGAGTGTGCAACCTTTGTTTTATTGCTGTGACACTGCAGTTTACAGCAATGAAGTGCAACATAGACAACTGTTTACTCAATATTCTTGTGGCAGCAGGAGTAAGTGTAGGACTGTCATACACATTGTCCTGGGTTTGAATGTAGCATATTCCACACAGTATTACTTTTGCTGATGAAATAATCTATGTATTATCACATTTATCATCAAATGTATAACTGCAGGTATACTGTGTACTATAGTCCTATAAATATATTCCTGCTACCTGGACTGGTATGGCTTTAACTTTTCTGAAAAACATATACACATCTGCCTATACATGCAATTGTTTGTCACTGTTTGATTCTACTTGTCAGATGTTAGTAATGCAGCTCATGTTTGCACACTGCCTACCCACATGCAAACATATGTAACTCGCATGCATGCATACTTTAACCATCTCACAAATCTGCTGCTCACTGTGCTATGGAAATGTGTATATATATATATATATATATATATATATATATATATATATATATATATATATGATGCTGTCTTATTAGTGTTTATTGTTCATTTCCTTTGTGTGACATAAAACTACATGTGGAAACATTGCAAACTAAGGGCATGGTCTAACTATATGTCATATATTTACAATACATCCATGTGTTGCCCCCTCTACCAAGCAGTACAAGCCTGGGGTCTCAGTATTTGTTTCCACACATATAGCAACCACATTGCAAAATGTAATATATAAGGTTGTGTGCTCCCTCATGGACAGATCCAGTTGGTGGTGCTCACAACCTCACTCTGCTAAACTCAAACATTCAGCTATGATCAGTAAGGGTACTTGTGTTTTTATCCATATAGGCTGCTACACACCCTAGTGCTATTAAGTTCCTGGCATCATATGAATCTATGAATTTATGTGCCTATGCAGGCCTTCCAACCAGATGTCTCCCACATGACCTGCTAATGTCATCTACTATAAGTTCACCTGCAGTCCTCTATAAACCAGACTTGTGTTGTGGTGCTTGTGTAAAGTACTGAACTCTGTAGTCTGTCCAGTTAGGTATGGGTTCTGTTCTCTCTGCGGTCAAGTGTGTATGTGTGTGTCTAGCCAGTAGAATAAAGGTGCATCCTGCAGTTACCAGCCCAATCTCATAAATTAACAGTATTTTGATACTTGCACCTGCCTACACATCCATTCCAGGCAGGCATCCCAACTTCTTCTCTCCCACATGGCCTGATGTTATCCACTATAAAGTTGACTTGCAGCCAAGTAAAAGTCAGACTTGTGCTATGGCACTTGCATAATGTATTTTGTTCTATAGTCTGTGAACTTAGATAGGTAGGGGGTTTGTTCTCACTGCAGTTAACTTGGTGTGTGTGTGAGTGTGTGTGTGTGTGTGTGTGTGTGTGTGTGTGTGTGTGTGTGTGTGTGTACTCAGCAGAGAAGACATGCTATCCTACAGTTACTTGTCCAATGGAATAGCATGGCTTGTCAGTATTTTGATATTTACACAAGCCCACACATCCATTTAATGCAGCCCTCACAACCTCATGTCTCCCACATGGCCTGCTAATGTCATCCACTATAAATAGACCTACAGCCATGCAAAAGTCAGACTTGTGTTGTGGCACTTGCATAATGTACTGTGTTCTGTACTCTGTGCACTTAGGTCAGGGTTCTATCACTGCAATAAGCTTGGTGTGTGTGTGTGTGTGTGTGTGTGTGTGTGTGTGTGTGTGTGTGTGTGTGTGTGTGTGTGTCTACAGTTACTTCTCCAGTGGCATGGCTTGCCAATATTTTGATACTTGAACATGCCTATAGATCCATTTCAGGCAGGCCTCCCACCTTCTTCTCCCCAGCATACACTGCTGATGCTATCCATTATAAGTTGACCTGCAGCCATATAAAAGTCAGACTTGTGCCATGGTGCTTGTGTAGAGTGCTGTAGTCTGTGCACTTAGATAAGTAGAGGTTCTGTTATCACTGCAGTCAACTTGGTGTGTGTGTGTGTGTGTGTGTGTGTGTCTACTCAGTAGCTTAGATGTGCTATCCTACAGTTACTTCTCCAATGGCATGGCTTGACAGTATTTTGATAGTTGCACATGGTTACACATCTATTTTGTGCAGCCTTCACAACCTCTTGTCTCTCACATGGCCTGCTGATGTCATCCACTATAGGCTGACCTGCAGCCATGTAAAAGTCAGATTTGTGATATGGTGCTCATGCAAATGCTGTGTTCTCTGGTTTGTATACTTAGATAAGGGCTTCTGTTCTCACTGTAGTCAACTGGGAAGGGATTTGTGTATGTGTGTGTGTGTGTGTGTGTGTGTGTGTGTGTGTGTGCGTGTGTGTGTGTGTGTGTGTGTGTGTGTGTGTGTGTGTGTGTGTGTGTGTGTGGTCTGTCACTTGACATTGCAGACAGCATTTTACACCAGTATATTGGACTCTATTATTACCATATGCTCTACAGACAATGCTGAGGTCATCGGCTATATCAGATTATTGCATATGCAGTCATCCCACCAGGACAAGATCAGACACTAGTCCCCAGGCAGAAGTCACCTCATCTGATACTAGAGCGATTATGGTGACATGTCTTTTAGTGTATCCACATACATCATGATGTGGTTAGTAGGCTCTGTGTTATCTTGATGAGAAAGCCCTGTGGTCTGTCCAGCTACTGCATGCATCTGGTGAGGTTCACGCAAAAGAGAGCATTGTATTGTATTACTGTTCTGATGATATTGGCCTACAGTGTTGTCATACAGTCCTAAGATCTGAAATTGATGGCATGACTTATGATGTACACCATACGTATGTACTGGAAAATCATTAAAGAGAAAATTTAGAAAATAATGAGATGCATTGCAGTTCCTGACTTCATGACCCTTACAAGAGAATACACTAGAAAGCAGTGACATGATGATGATATCCATTGTATAACTTGGCAAGGCAAATATAAGTGACAGGTACAATTATCAGTTAAACAACACAAATGCAGATATATTAAGCACTGATGTAGCTATGCAATCTGTGCATCAGACAAAAAGCTTTTGTATCCCTGAATCCAAAAAACAGAAAACAGGGATATGGCACAGTTACCATCACTTGCACATTGTGTTGTATGAGGGGGTGGCAGGAGGCCTAAGCTGACACAAAAAGCCATTGAGTGTGTGTGAGTAAGAAAGGGAAGCAGGCAGGCTGAACCATGTAACTGTTGTGTGTGTGTTTGTAGGGGTCTTCCATGTGAAAGTGGTGTGTAAGAGTCTACATGATTACAGCCAATCTCAGCACTAGCTCTATGTCTTGGTATGTCAGATAGGTGTGAGTATGGTAGAGCTGGCAGTTCATTGTTGTTGCCCCAACCATGAGAACTGGTTCTGAAAGGAGTTGCAATGGCACCTCCATGCCCAGGGTCAGATGCAGTGCTGCTATCTGAATGTGACTGATGTCTGCTGGATGTATTCCCTTCACAGGAATGCCCAGGACCATGACCCCATGGCCTGCCACTTCTGGGTGTGGACTGCACACTCACTGATAGACCAGTAGAAGTACTGCCACTATGGAAGCATGATCGGGCATGACCATGTGGGCTATCAGCAGATATTGTGACTGACCTACACCCACGAGGACACTGTTCCCCTCCCAGCTGTGTCATTCATCTGATCCAGTAAATTGGAAACATGGTGGAGGTAATCATGCATGTCAGTTTATGCCACATCTACAATTCTGAACATGTGTCTGGAGCATCTTTCTGAATGGCCTGTGCCTCCATGATGGCCCTAAACATACACTGAGTGACACGGGAAGGCGCACCTTCATCAGGTGGAGGAGAGACAGCAGGCAACCCTCTGATTCCCCTATCAAGCCTCTTGCATGGCACCTTATGCACGATTTTGCTACAGCCACAGTCAACAGGCACTGAGATCGTAGTAGCCACACTTTCCTGTTCAATGTCCTCACCCTCCACCTGTTCAGTATCTGTGGACTCAGTGGACTGGAAAGGCATGGGTCTACTGGCTGCTTCTGGGGAAACTGAAGGGGGGTTGGATGTCAACCTCTGTGGCATATTCAGCTCTGCACCCTCTGACTTTGCCTCAATTTTGCCCATGTCATCATTAGTGTCTGCTGAGACACTGACATCAGGTGGCATAGGGCCCACCCTCCCACTATCATGATCACCTGTGATAAAATGGAAGAAACACAAGCATACAGTACATTAATACCTGCAGTACTATTGGACAATATATGCTAAACAACTAACAGTGCTCCCACTATTACAGACAATACAGCAATACACACAACAAGCCTAAAATGACACATTATGATATTTCATTAAATTGATCTACAGTACTGACATAAATCTTTGAGCTTATCATCTGCAGGAGGCATATGTTGCTGGATTTCTGATGGTCCTGAAATAAGTTAAGCAAGAGGTAAGGGCAACATAATCACATTTAGCAGTAAGACAGGGAGTAATACATGTACTCCACTATATCTGCATTAATGGTACATTCAACAAGAATGTGGCTGACAACTACAAACTAAGCTTATAACTGTAGCAATCTTCACCCCCCCCCCAAAAAAAAAAAAAAGACGTGACACAGAAGTAACTTTTATTTCAATCATTTTACTATATGACAGTATTCAGCTGGTCATATAACAAGGTCTACCTGGAAACTCCTCTTGGAACTCATAAGGAGTGGCACCCACATCAAGAAAATGCTGTGGTACACTCTGCTGTGAGCTCTCATGTTGGAGGATATTAGCCAGGAACTCTTCATTGAAGTTAAGAGATGGTTCTGTAGCAGGGCCCTTCCCTGGTTACCCTTTAGTCTTGGGCAACTGCAGCTGTTCACCTATGTGCAGTCGTAATAATGTCAGTGACCATGTGGTGCACATGTTCATATGTCCGTCTGTGACCACCGACAGAAATTATGTCAAGAATATGCTGATATAATTGTAGCCTGCGTTGCATATTGGGCTGTTCCATTTCCAACAGAAATGCCCCATGTTGATGAAAAGCAACAACATGATATTGTTTTTCACTTCACTGAATGGGGTCTCCATTTAATTGACATTGTTTGTGCCCTAAAAGACAACAGAATGATAATACTCATAAGTATCACATAGCTATAAAGTAACTGTTTCCAGTTAAAACAGTAAAGGTAGATCGTCAGTAGTATCCACTGGAAAAACATAAAACAGTCTACAAATGTGAAATACTAACAACAGGCAGGATGCAAAACAAGGAGAGCAACAAGAGCAACATATCGTTGTATGTGCCATGGCAGTAACTCATCTGTGATCCCCCCCAAAAGAACAGTCCATTCTAGTTTGTGACATAACAATAACCCTTCTTTGCCCCCCCCACCCACAAAAGAACAGGCAAATGAACCATTTTGCTAATAAAACATCATTGAAATGCTAAATGTGCTTTCAAAGGACCTGTCCCCAAAACATTTGTACATATTTAATACACACCATTCTATTTTCATGTATTGTCAATCTTATGTACCTCTCAAATGGCTTGAGAAATATGGCCATGCTATCAGTACACTTCTAACTAATGTATACAGATACAAGTGTAAAAGCCTTTGCTTCACATTGTTCATTACTATATTGTAGCATATGCACTATTTAGGTAACAAAATTGGAGCATACCTCCTGGAGTTCAATACTCCTCTGTAAAGATAAATTTGGAAGAAATTTATTTCTGCAAAGTCCTGCAATCATGCAGCAAGTGTCCTCACCATCAGTTTAGATAGCTACATGTTTGCTTTTTATAATGGAGTAGATTATTAATGGATTTCATCTGTCTTAGCCTATGTTTCAGAGATGCTAATTACAGCATAAGCAGCTGAACTGCATGCTAATCAACCAATCTGGTGGAGCTATTCCACGAATTATAAAGCAACCATGTAGACTCCATGATGTTTTTTCCTGTGGATTTCTAAAGTAGTGGAGTACAGAACAGAAAGTCTACACAGACAGAATGTTAGGAGGTGATGCTGCTTAACTCCATTTGTATGTGCTACAGGCAATGCTGCTGCTGCGAATAGGCCTAGGCCAAGATGAAGAAAATGTTTCAGACCACATTTAACTTATCACAACATACACTTTACAATGGGCATTGTAGAGTGCTACAGGGTGGACAGAGACACACTACAGGAATTTTATGCCCTCGGCCAGCCTCAACTCAGAGACAAAGACTTTAAATCCCCATGTACTGGCTTTGTACTGCTTGCATCACAGTTAGCCCTGAACTAACACTGTGGCAACTGCTGAATTTACAAGGTAAGTCCTGAACATGTACTGTATTGTATAATAATATTATGGCATGTCCTTATATTTTATCACTTGGTACTTTAAGCAACTACAAGGTGGGAGGTTTATACAGAAATTATGTAAAATGACAGCAGATAGTTATTTGACTTGGATGTGTCCATTTGGAAGTAGTAGGCCTCAGGCATCAAAGATTCACACATTCATACCTCTCCAAAGTACTGATGTTGTATGCCCTAAGTTTAGCACCATATGTTTGTAATGGGAAATCATAACAAAGAGAAATTAGAAAGTAGAGACATTTTGCAATTTCTGTCTTTACAATCCTCACAAGATCAAACAGGCAGGATGCAAAACAAGGAAAGTAACAAGAGCAACATATAATTGTTTGTGCCATAATAGTAGCTCAGCCTGGGCCATACCTCTCAACCTCTTAGAACAAGAAACCTGGACAAAGCCATAAATAAAGTGGGACAAAGACCCAGAAATAGGGACAAATTTTAAATATTGCTCTTACAAACTTAGAAAGTTGATAGAATAATGTGTTTTGCATTAGCATGCATTTTCTGAAGGGTATGACGTCTGAAACTGAAATGTCTGTCATTATTTTCTAACTTCATTCTTTAATGATTTGCCAATAATTGCCAGAAAACCACAATTTTATGAAAAATTGACCAAAAATAGACAAAAATCTGGACATTCTGTGAGAATCTGTACAGTTGAAAGGTATAGCCCTGAGCCTCCCCATGAACTGTGTACCCTTGTATGTGCCATAACAGGAACTCACACTTGCCCCCCCAAAGAGCCGTCTATGCTTGTTTGTGCCATCAAACCTGCCCTTCATTTGATGGCAACTGCATAATATTCCCAGTTAACATCCTCACACATTTTAAGGTAAATGATATAGACTGGCTTACTTACACACTGCATGTCTCTGAGTACTGGTCAGTTAACTGATAAATGACCAAGAAATAAAGAAAGGTAAGACAGAGCTGTTTATTTGCAATAAATAATCATAACAAGTTGTGTGACCACTAAGTGCACTACATCCAAATATATTAAATATAATAAATGTACAAATAATAGTTTATGGACTGCGGTGGTGGTGCTGCAGTAGCGTTGTCGCCTCACAGTTAGACGTTGTCTGTTCGATCCTCAGAGCATCTTCTGTGTGGTGACATGCGTGAACGGGCGTTCCTTCATTGAAGGTTGTGCGTTAGGCCCGGCACGCCAGCACGTAAAACTCTACTGCCAATCATTAGCGGACCGGAGTTCTGCTGTGGTGACCCCTAACCAGGAAAAGCCGAAAAGACACAAACAAACAAACAAATAATAGTTTATGCCTTGATATCAGTGTCCATTCAGTTGCATTTGGTTGTGTGAGGAATTACTTCATTTCTTTGCTGCAAAGCTGTTTGTGTGGCAAAGATGGATAAGGCACCCATCCTGTTTTCTGAAGGTACATTTTAGTGAGAGTTGAGATCCAGACCTATGTACACATATGTTGTGTACTTACATTTTCTATTGTGTATGTCATAGAATCATTTTCCTCATTTCAACTCTTTCTCAGTTTTTTATTTTTTTATTTTTGGGGGGGTCCACTGTTTGATCTATGCACCACTTAGCACAAATGTGTTTGGCTATGCATATCTGGTTAGTTTGTAGAGCGGCAGTGCACAAAATGGTTGAATGGCCCACCCAAGTAGCAAACAGGGCCCAGACAGCCACAAACATAAACTGGATTCATTCAATTAAGTCTGTTGGCCATTGCGCAATCACATTGACCAGCAGTATGCACCTTTGAGCACCATGTTTGCGTGATGGAAAGTGATGTGCAACACTTTCAAAACCAAAATGTGCTCACTCTCAGTAAGTGCGATACCTGCAATTGGCTCAAAAACATCATTTTACATTGGTCTTGATCTGTGGTAGACATGGCAGGTGATTGTGGAAAGGTTTTGAGATTCTGTGCTTAAAAATAGGGTGCTCAGAAGTCTAACATGTTTGTTTGTCTCCTAGTGAATGAAGATCATCCCAGGGTGTTGCAGAAGGACTAGCATGACATTACAAGTCAGAGGCATGGAATAGTTTTGCCCAGGCTTTGACCAGTGTTGCTGGCATCCCCCACACTGGCTAACAATGTAGGAGTTATTACAGGATCTATGGATAAAGAAGAGGGATACCCTCAAATGTTGGATCGAGGAATGGGGGCAACCTACAGATGTGTAAGTATCACTTACAGAGACTACTTGTAAGAGTTAAAAGCTGGATATAGTCATAATTGGTATTCACAATGGTATTTTGGTCTGTTCTGCTTTTTCCAAAGCTGTCACAGACCGAGAACTGAATATGTGAACCCATGCCCCTAGATTGTCATAGATGCGAGAAGCATGTGGTATGTATGTATCCAAACAGTACTTACAGTACTGTTATTTTAGCATTTGAAGTAAAAACACCTTTATTGGTTTATTATGCAGCTGTATTAAATCAAGAATTTATCTCTCAATTATAACAGGGAAGTATGCATGCATTAGTCTGTAGGCTAAAACAACAGTTCAGTATTAGAGAGTAGTAAAAGGCCATGGGTTCAAAAACCACACTTCCCAAATATACAATATTGTTAAGTTTTCATCAGTATTGCAATGTAACATCAGAGCTCTAAAGCAGTGGCACCATTGGCCTGCTGTAAACTGTAATCAGTATAATTGGAACATGCATTTGTGCAATATATGCATACATCAATGATTACTTGCTGCAATCTGTAGTATAGTGTGCATCTGTTATGAACTAGGTAGTTTTAAATGTAAAAAGGTTATTTGTTAGGAATTGGTAGTCTTAAAACTAAAGGTAACAGAATAGTCAAATAATCATATTAATATATCACATATGAAGTTGCTAATGTTCTCCCTTGTTTTTCTCTCAACCCAACCCTTATCTTCTTTTTGTTTTTTGTTTTTTTTTTTGTAATTTTTTTTTGTTTTTTCCCACAGCACAGCAGGGTAGGCCTGCCCCACAGTATCCACCTGCCCACACACCACTGGCTATGGCACCAAGGTCCAGCATGTCTGGGATGCAACCTGGTAGCACCGCCTTTGCTTCCCCTGCACTAGCTGGTATCTGGGGTGAAAGAAAAAAAAAAGGGAGAACATTAGTAACGTCATATGTGACATACAAAGCATAGATACAATTATTTGACTGTATTGTGTTACTTTTACACAACCTCTCACTACTCTCTATTACTGTACTGTTATTTTACCCTACAGACTACTGCATGCATGCTTTCCTTTTACAGTTTAGAGATGCATGATCACTGATGTTTGAGAATATGTAGCTGTTGCATTTTGCTACAGACTAAGGCATGCATACTTTATTTTACAGTTTGGATATGCATGCTCAATCTGATACAACTGTATAAAATAACAACTAAGCCATGCTTAACTTTTAATGTTACTAAATTATTATTAAAATTATTATTATTATTTTTATTATTAAATTACTATTTAGAACAGTACTGTTCTGATGCATACAAACCATTTAATTTTCACATCCTTAACAAACTCACTGCATGGGACCTCACATTCAAGGCTCGATCTGTGACAGCTGTGAAAAAAACAGAACAGACCAGAATACCATTATGAATACCAGTCTTGACTATAATCAGCTTTTAACTCTTACAATTAGTCACTGTAATTGATACATACACATCTATGGGGTGTCTCCAGTACTAAATTCCTCAATTCAGTGGTCGAGGGTATCCCACTTCCTCCTCTGGAGGTCATCAAAATGATGTTGGCATTGTTCACCAGTGCAGGGGATACCTGTAGCATTGCTCAAAGCCCTAGAAATACTATTCCAGGCTTCAGACTTGTATTCTGAGCCTGAATAGTCATGCTGCAGCAACCTGGGTCCATGCTCTTAAACTAGGAGACCAATAAAGTCTTTGGACTCCTGAACACCCTGTCTCTGCACTCAGAAGCGTACACCTTCACCAGCAACACCAGACATGTCTACCATAGCTCAAGCTCAATGTAGAATGAGCATTTCCCACCAATTGCATTTTGTAATCTTGATGTTTTCCTGCCAATTGCAAGTATCACACTTACTGAGAGTGCAGACATTTTAGTTTTACAACATTTTAAAAGGTTGCATATCTTTTAACATCATGCAAACATGGTAGTCGAGGGTGCGCACTGATGGGCAACATGTGTGAGTGATGGTAAGCAATGCACAACAGTGGCAAGCAATGCAATTTCAAGGTTGTTTGGTATACAGGCACTTGTTTAAATGTGTTAGTGAAATGGACCATGTCTGCAGTTGTCCTACACTTACAGCTATTACCAAAAGAATGTTGAGAAAACAGTTGTGCATGTTGCTCTCTGTTGCTATAATTTGCAATGTCACAACAGTAAAATAAAGATTGCACACCCTGTACTAGAATCCCGTTTACATCCTGTCAGCTTCACTTTTTAAGCGATTAATACATTGTGTTTTAACAGTCTGAAGCCTGTGGACGACACCTAAGGTCTTTTTTCTTTGTTCATTTGTCTACCCTTGGTGTCTTTAGTAGTGGTGAGGAGAATTTATTTCCTGTACTAGAATCCCGGATCATCTGTACTCCATACCTACACTTAACACCTGCGACCACAGGATTAGTGACATGATATTCCCTATCTTCGTATTCATTGTAAAGTTCCCACTGTTGATCACAGCGCAACACAGCTTACCATGTTTGCACAATGGCCAATAGTTAATAACAGCAAAACAACTAGTTGTTTTGGTGTTATTAGCTACTGTTTCTTCCAGTACCAGAGCCGCACTCTTGTTTCTTCCTGTGATGACCAATATGCACTGCTGCATTTTGCACTAACCAGATGAGCACAGTCCAACACTTTTGTGCTAAGTGGCGCATTGTGCAAACATTGGCCTAAAAAATGGATGCATAGTTGAAATGAGGAAAAACAATGTATGTTAGTGTCCCAACAAATTTTAATGAAGAAAACTCAAGTAAGGAAAAAGCAATTGTGGTACTGTCCTACAATCTGCTTTCAAGGCCAGCAACTTACATGGAAATTATATCTGCATCATACCTCCCAACTGTCCAGAAATTTGCAGAATGTCCAGATGTCTGCATCATATTTTTGGGCTGTACCTTGTAAAATTTGTGGTTTTCTGGAAAATCACTGAAGATTGAAGTCAATATATAATGTATTTATTTTACATTTGTTGACCGGGAAAGTCTGACTGGATCAATGTCCATTTTCAGCAGAGCCCTGGGGAGAAAAGATTCACAGTTAAATTAAAAAAAATAAGAAAATTCAATGGCGTATACAGAAACATTCAAATTAACATAGATAGTACCAGACCTAACATTGACAAGTAACAGTATTCAAGCTTATTTCAAATTAACATAGCTAGTGCCAAACTTAACACAGACCAGTAACATAGCATTGAAACTTAAGATTTAACATATTTACATAGACTGAACACATCTTTCCAGTTTTAGGTTGAGGTATTACATAATGGTGAACATTGTGAGTAGGGGTAGCATTATTGCTTTATACAGTAGAACTGTGAGCACATTAAACAAGTAGGGAGTGTAGCAGCAGAAGAAGGGACAGAGTTGGGTAATTGGATAGTAGGTTAGGTATGAAAAGCGGAAAAGTGTAGTAGCTTAAGTATGCAGCAAAAGTAGAGGTGTAGAGTGAAAATTAAGGTTTAGTGGATAGATAACAGAGTGACCTCGCACTGATGTATGGGTATTAGACTAAGGAGTAGAATTTGAGTTGAAACTGGGAGGAAGCTAGAAAAGCTGCATTCGTTGGTGATGAAGTTGAAGTCTGCGGGCAGGAGGAAGGGGGGAGGTGGGAAGGTCATACATTTGAGTTTCATACTTCATATCCTTCAGAAAATGCATGCTAACACAAATCCTAATATTCTAGCTACTTTGTAAGTTTATAAGAATAATATTGTAAATCTATTCATATATTTGGGCCTTTGCCCCACCATTATTTTAGTCTTATTTTAGTCTTTGTGCAGATTTCTTGCACTAAATGGTTGGGAGGTATGATCAGCATTCATATTAGAGGTTTCATGGCCAGCAACACTGGTGCAAGCCATGAAACCTTGTTTATGCATACAGTGCAACATTAATATGCATGGCGGGATGCCACACAATGAGCACTATTGCATACGCGAAAACACTCCATGTAGGCTCTGTGCAAAACCTACAAGAAGTTTATTGAACCCTGGGGTATGTTTAGACCTATAATGCATTTGGAAAAGGAAATGTTTCACAATGTTGGAAAGGTTAGTTAAAAATAACTGTAGCATGGAATTAAGTTATTCAGTAGACAACATACAAATAAAGAAACTCCTTATTGTTAATTGAAGAATCCAAAAGCAAATCAAGCACTGTGGTGGTGATAGCTGCAAAAAGCATAAAAGGTAGATATTTTAAAGATAAACTGGAATATTCTGAAAGGAAGCTAGTATCTAATAAAATGAAGGAGATATTTTTGTTTGTAGTATGTAAATGTTGTAAGCATATAAATCTTTCATATGAATAAAGAAAAACATACAGAAAGAAAAAAAATTGCATTTTCTTCAAACAGTCTATGGCTGAACATAAAGTTTGTACTGCATTTTCTGTGGGTTGGGCCATTAAAATGTTTTCTTTAAGAATTCAAGACCATTGTATTCAATAAATGCAGGAAAAAAATTATAATGCCTATTCAGACATCAACAGAAATGTAAAATATGTGAAAAAAAGTTATTTTCATTAAATTAGATAGTGTTCAACCATAGGAGAAGGAAAGTCTGGAAATTGTCATTAATAGAAAAGAGATGCAATGGCAAATGTGCTTAGGGATGGATACACCTGAATTAAATTGAGTAGTTACAATAAAACCAAAACTATGAAATAGAACCATACGAGAATGTGTGCAGTTTGTTAAATGTATGCACAAATACAATTCTTACAGTTTTTACAATCTTCTAAGTAAGTTATTTTTAATATTTCTTGTTGAAATTATTTGATTAGTTAAAGGTAAAGTCAATGATTTTTAGTCTATATTTATGTAAGAGTTAAACTGAATGATTTAGTCTGAGGAAGTCCTAGTTTAACTAAGGATGAAAGCACTTAATGTGTGAATGATAGAGGGTTACTAAGCACCTATTACATGTTTTTTTTTTCATCTCTCTCTCTGTCTATATATGACTGCAGTTCTTAAAAGCAAATGCTCAAAGTATAAAGCATTCTTTCTACATTTTTTGGCCTGCTTAAGAGACAGTTGTCTTAAAACTGGCTGTTGTTTGTGCAACATCATGGTACAGAAGAGACTGTGAATTGGTACAGAAGGGACTATGAATTAGCTCCCGTTCTCATGTAAACTTTCATTATTTTGTTAGCTAATTAAATGTTTATATATAAACTAGAAGTAAAACCCACCTTGTTGCAGTAAGAACCACAGCCATGGATCCACATCAATAGCAGACAAAAAAGTTTAATAAAAGTTAAACACTTTCATTCCCACTTTGAAGGAACTTCATGATGAAGACAATGAACATATTTATAGGTTGAAATTCTTTATCAATACTATATATGTATGTGAGCACGCTCATGTGTGTGTTTGTGTGTGTGTGTGTGTGTGTGTGTGTGTGTGTGTGTGTGTGTGTGTGTGTGTGTGTGTGTGTGTGTGTGTGTGTGTGTGTATATATATATATATATATATATATATATATATATATATATATATATATATATATATATATATAAAGACAGAGAGAGAGAGAGGGAGAGAGAGAGATTTATATATGTATATATATATATATATATATATATATATATATATATATATATATGTATATATATATATATGTATATATATATATATATATATATATATATATATATATATATATTACAGGGTCCATATTATATCATTGAATGCTTAAAAAAGTGAACGGTGATTGATCGACCTTATTTAAGTGAAAGCTTACAATCTCGAACTGTCAGATCAGCGATTTTTTCCCAGGGAAAAAAAATCGCTGATCCAAAACACATACACAAAACACAAGCACACCAAACAAACAGAAATCCACACACATACACCTAAAATCTGATACCTAACCCTACACTAAACTATGCACACACCACTAACTACCCACTTACCTTAACCCAAACCCTAACCCTAAGGTCTGTCACTATCGCACACTCACCTCATTCGCTCCCTAACCCTAACTCACTTAAATCCACCCTAACCCTCATGTCCACTCAATCACACACACACCTAACCCGAGCCCTAACCCTAACTCACCTAAATCACCCTAACACTCACATCCACACAATCGCACACTTACCTGAATCCGACCGGTAACTTTCCACCATAACACTGAAAATACAGAAGCAACAGAAACAGACAACCGAATTCTTTCCCTAGGAAAAAATTTGAGTTTCTGCTGCTTCGATATTTTGCAGTTTCGCGAAAATAAGTTCGATCAATCAGCGTTCGCTTTTTTAAGCGTTCGAGGATATAATATAGACCCATATTATACATGAGTGTAGTCCTTTTGGATGACTCACACACTTCATCTATCCATTCACATAACTGAAGAAATCTGACTGCAAACTCACTTCATAGAATCACATTTGACTAAAAAACACTTTATATCAGAAAAAAAATGTTCAATAAATGGTCCTTAGCTAAACTCTGGAACTCACCTCCTGCCTCTCTTCGAAATATTCAAAGCCACTCAGATTTCAAATCACTTATCTTACCTATTGTTAGAGTGGGAATGCTCCTGTTCCTTTCATGCATAACTCCCTTAAATACCTTCATGCAACCGCTAACCTTTTACTACAGTGTTCTGCTATTCCTGGATCTATTTCTTCTTTCACTCTTTCACTCTAAAACTCCTCTTTGAACCTACTCCAATTCTCCACTAAGAAACAAACTTTTTTTCTCCCTCTTTTTAAAATTTTAATTCTCTAAAAACTACCAATGTCTGTACAACTGCAAGATTTCTTTGTACATAATTTTATATTGTGTATATACTTTGTAAATATTCCCTAGACTGTATAATTTGCATGTTTTTTTCTTCTTTTACAAATGACTTCATATTGTTTGTATGATACCAAAGATTTATTTTTTTCTGTGGTAAGTGTCAGTGTCTGTGGAGCTTTTCTCCACGGGCCTCCACTGAAAACGGGCTCTACTAGGCCCCGTGGACTACCCCGGTCATCAAACTGAAACAAATAAATAAATACTTAAATAAATGAAACTTAAAACCCGTAATGCAGGACCAATATATGTTACTTAACATAAAAACAAAACATGATAATTCTTATTATACTTTATTTAACAGAGGAAAAGCTTTCATCCTCACACTGGATGTCATCAGATTTAAAAAAAAAATGCCAAAATCTATTCACTTAAATACAAATCACATGGTAACTTATACCCAAATGACAAATTTACCTCAACTTTCAACTACATAGTTCAGGCCTAATGCTTTCAGTTCTAGAGATCCTCCAATCTTCATCTGCCTTTCCATTTCTCCTTTATCTAAAAGTGCCTCTCCATTACCCTTTCTCATATCCAATACTACTTTGTCCAAAAAAAAAGATACAAAATTACCATTCATGGAGCATTTCCCCAAGTGTCTGGCTAAGGCATTGCACATATTAATATTGCTGACAGAATAAATATGACCCCCTCACTTTTATTCATAAAGAGCTGCTTGTCTTCCCAACATAGTTAAACCATCCTTCACATCTCACTACGTTTATCACAACCTTATAGTCACAAGTGTGCCTGTTGTTTACATTGTATATGGTACTCATTTTGTTTTTTGTATACACCCCTGTATTCATTGGGTAACTACAACAGTTACATGTTTCACATCATCTTGTTAGTATTAACACTAGCTCTACCTTAAAATTCTAACAAGTTGCAATTTGATTACCAGGCAAAGAGATGTTTTGACTAAACTAAGTAAGCAACATGAATTTAAATGTATGAAAATGGATAATGGTGAAAATGTAGATTACAACAATGCTATTTATTAACCATTGTTATATGATGAAGCTATATATGATATGGTACAATTGCCAGATATTCAAAAAAGCATTGAATGTAATTCATATAGCAATGGTAGAATTGTGCAGCAATGGTGATACTTCAGAAAACATTTCTGATCTTATGATAGAAAAAAAACATAAATAGGAAATTTTTACTGCATTCTGAAATTGCATTTAAATACAAGTGACCCACCATGTATGCCTATAGTATGTGCCTTGAGTTACAAACCAGATGCTATTACATTGCTTAGTGATGAGACACTAAAACTATGTGTAAGAATAAACAGTTATGTTAAGCACTTATCTGATTGTTTTAAAACAAAGCTACAAAATATGATAATAACTGAAAGTTCTAGATTTGTTGCACTGGATGTGAAGGCATTGTACAAAATAATACCTCAACAGACTGGAATAAAGCAATGTGAATACAGTTGTTAGAATAAAAAGCAAAAGGAGAAAAGGAGTGTAGGTTGATTACACCACTGTTAAAATTGTTTTTAGAAAAAAAAATATTTTATTTTAAAGAAAAGTCTGAAGTAGCAATGGGCACTGTAAGAGTGGCCAGTTACACAAATTTGGCAAATGCAGAGTAGAAAATAGAACATATTAGTCAGCTGAAATTCTTTATCAAAACTTACTGGGGTTAGATATGCATAACTTCCAAAGATGCAACCAAGTCTAGAAGATATATGATTTTTGCCCATTTATTTATATCCCAAGCAGACTCCAAAGTAATTGTCCTCGGGTAGATGGCAAATATTGGAGGTGTGATGGGAAAGAAAGGGGCAACTAGAAACATAAGTTTTGGGAGTATAATGAGTTGGCAGACTTTAAAAATTCCCTACAGAGTACTTTGTCAGGAATACTAGGCGATCAAATGAGTATAACCAATGAAGTTATTTTCTGAGCTGGGATACAGAATCTGAATTCCCTAGGCATAGTAATGTCTTGTTAAGTTTAATTCTGGTGGTTGCTAAAAAAGCAATTACTGGAAAATGGAAATCAAAATCTAAACCAACTATGTCTGAAGTAGTGAATATTGTAAGAGTGATAAAAGAATAGGAAGTGGAATCTTTAGAAAAGGGATAGAAGGAAATTGCATAAAAAAATGGAAATTATGGGAACAATGCATGCAGAAAATATTTTGGATGAGGAATGAAGTTTAGAGAAGGCAGGAATTGAATAATTTATGTAATGCTGCTTAGAGTATAGGTTATACAACAATATGTGTGATGTATAATGTTTTGAACTTCTTAATATGGCTTGATTACTTTTATATAAATGTAAGTTTGCCTGTGTCACAAGTGATAATTTAATAAAGGTGTTTAAAAAATTATCAGGGTTATAGGTGTTTAAAAAATAACTGGGGTTAAATACATTATCTGTTCTTGTGTTTTGTTTTGTTTTTTATTGGGACAGTGATAAGAGTATTTTGAAACTGAAATCATTTTTAAACTCATTGAATTGACAATAACAACAGATGCTGATAGTATGGAACTTTTAGATTTAAGGATTTTTCATATGTGAAAAATCTTCATGTTGTAATGTATTTATAGGAAGTGACTTTCTTTAATAGTTTATACACTTTACCAGTGACATCCTACTTAGCTAAAGGGAAACATAATGAAGAGTTCTTTTATCAGACCATAAAGACTCACTGGGAATGAAATAGAATTTATAGTAACACATATTGTCTTCGTATGAGTATTCATTAATAGAGGTTATCCATAAAGACTAGTAAATGAAGTTTGTCTAGACATAGTGAAAAGCAAAACAATTAGAACAATGGAAAAGGAAATCAGTACACAATATGCATAAGTAATTAATAGTAGCAACGTCATAAGTAGAAAACTTTTAGATGACTGTAGTCAGCAGTAGTAAGAAACATAGTTGATAAAGCTAATGTCATTTTATAGGAAGTAGTAGGTAAACACGGTATGTTTTCTTATAGGAAAGAAACAGATGCTAAGAACTTATTAAAATTTCAAGGCAGAACTAGTGTTAATACTAACAAGCAGAAAGAGACATTTATGAGGAACATGCAATTATTGTAGTTGTGTGATGAATACAAGATAGTACAGATATAGAGAATGAATAAAATATACAAAGCAAAGGACAAACACACATCTGCTTCTGAGTTTGTAATATAAATTTAGGAAGACAGGAAAGATGCTTTAGTGTTTATATTAGAAATATGAGCCAGTCTTAAAGACTAAGGGTGGGGGAACATAGATGTGTCTAATATAATAGTAATATGTATAATGTCTAACAACCAACAGCCTATTAATTTACTACAATGTTTTCAATGAATACTTTCCATTTCAATGTCTGTGCTACTGCCATTCAGGCCTGTGTACTTCAATAGCTGACCAAATAAAACTCTGTTTACTGTACTTTGAAAACCTTCATAATTTATGCTAGGCAGGAGCAGCACAGTTTTGTAACATACTGTTTTGCATTCTAGTGTTAGCTTTTTATTTATTTCCATTCAAACAGGTTGCAGCCACATAAACATCACTGATTAGCCTAGTTTTTCCTGACTAAGTTGTTCATTTGTTCCAAGCAGTATGTGTGGTCTTACCACAGTACTCCACATGTTTACATTTGGCATTATTTGATAATGAATCACATTCAGACTCTGTTAATGTGACCAATTTTATGTAGCTTATAACTTCAGGGTGTGTATTAATGGATGATAGATGTGGTTCTTAATGTTATTGTTTTTCACAGGTCTTCTATACTAAAACCCACCAACTATAAATTCCTAGGTTTTTAGAACATACTAAGCATCAATTTATCTCTTACAAATACAAATGTGTTTTGTACCACATGATGCTCGTTTTACATCATGTTCTGTTTTTATACTAAGAATTTTCTCTTCTAAGACTGACTCATTAAACACCCTCACAAGATTATCTACATCCACTCATGGAAATGCATGTTGCAATCTGACATTACAAATGCTTCAGCCAGCTGCATTTGCACATGTAAGAAAACTTATGTGAACATAAATAATTTTTTTATATTTAGAAGTATTTTGATATTCCCAGTTTGAAATATATATACAGAAAAGGGGACATCAGCATTTCAGATGCAGGTTTGTATTTATGGTTAAAAAAATCATAGTGCAAATTGGTTAAAATATTTTTTTCTGGTCTTTACTGATGCCATTCTGCTACCGTGTTCTGTCATCCTGAGTTGCTCAAATATCTGTTATTTGGGACCCAGTCTGAAAGCATTTGCATTCCCCAGAGACATGTAAAAAGGATCAAGCAGACAACACGTCATGATTGAGCCATTAGTACCGAATACAGAGAATATGATTTGGTCTCTGATCATAGCCAGCATATTATGTTGTTGGGATGTGGATGCCAAGAAATTCACCTAAAGAGCAAAGTTTGAAGGGTGAATATTGGCATCCATGTTAAGAACACAGATGGTTATGACTGAAGACAAGATCATAATTTACAGTGAATAGAACTTTATCTGTTCCATATACTACCAGTTAAAGAAAAAAGGTATGGGAGCGCAAAGTGTTTACCCATTTTCAAAGTCTTTGAAGGGAGGTAAAACACTTTGCCACTGTGATGGAGACAGCATGCAGAAATAGTGTCTCACTGAAGAGTGATAATCTTTAAAAGCTACTAGACATTTTGTTTATACTTGTGACAGACTGAACTTCTAACAGATTTTAAAGGTTACTCTACCTTCTGCTGCTGTTCTTTTCTGGGCATCAACTTCCATAGCATGAGACCCAGTCATAACAGCACTAAAAGACACCTAACACATTTCTGTTAAGCACACCTAAGCACTGTTATGTTATGACTGTTATGGTCAGCTCTTATGATAGCGAGGTACTTAACATGCTTATCTCTTTCCCAATATTAGAACATAATCTCAACATTCCTTACACTACATTCCTGATTTGCCTTGGCTATTATTATCCCCTTGCCTAATTCCATAATGATATATACTAACAATTTCTATTAACCTTTAAAATGTTAGAAAATTGAAGAAGCACCACTGGAAAGGTTTGAGGAGAGCAATACTATGTAAAATTTAAAATTACAACTGAATTTGTCGGGGGAATTTAAAGCCTACACATTTTTTTTTTGTGTAGGCATTGTGCCATGCTGCTTGCATGGGTGTCAACATTTTTACATTCAGTAAATGCTGCTGAGCAGCGCGCACATACATATCAACACAGAAACTTCTGAGGCATGCAAATCACCTCATAAGCAGGTGAATCTCATGCAAATGAGGCAGGAAGAACAATCCAGTGAGTAGATAGACATCTGTTCAGACCCTGTGTCAGTGTCCGTAGTGTACATGGAAAAATTCCATGTACAGTATAGACAGAGAAAAGGTGCTGTAAAATTGTAGATATATGGACAGAAATGTCATACCACATACACATATTAGCAAAACTATTATTCTGCATGTTGGAAAAATTAAAGGAAATAAGTTAAATTAATGTTTTTTTTAATAATCTTTGCATGTTTGCATAGCAGACCACAGTGAGCAAACATGCTTTATAGAAAAATAAAAAAAATAATTGGAAAATAAAAATTAATATTATGTGACAGAAATGTATTACAGGACCTTGGTGGAGTCCCTACAATGGTGCACTGGTGCTGTTGTTAATGTAGTAGGGCTGTGTAGTTTCAAGGCTGTGAGCACAGATACCTATGCAAATGAGGTGGAATTACTGAATAACAGAAAGGAGTAACCATGTCCACATAATCCCCTTTATGTAGGTTTAGACCCATGTTGCTGTTTACACGAGATGTAGCTGACACCGGGGGGGGGGGGTGCCTCCTGACTTCTAAGCTGATTTCAACTTAGGTATGCATGTTTGAGCAGCACACCTCCATGCCAAGTGTATCCTTTCGGGGGGAGGGTGTCCAATAACTTCTAAACTCTGTTTACCTTCAGTGCATTTGTTTGCGCAGGGTGCCGCCATGCTGAGTGTGTCTGAAAAAAAATGTATTTAATTAGTTTTGACCTTGTTTAAGCTAAAATAGGGCCATTCTTCTTCTTCTTATACTTCTTTCGGCTTTTCCCGGTTAGGGGTCGCCACAGCGGATCACCAGTCCATGATTGGCAAGTGGAGTTTTTACGGTGCCGAGTTGCCAGCCTGGCGCCCAACCTTCCACAGAAGGCACACACATGCACACACTCACATCTAGGGCCAATTTAGAGTGTCCAATCCACATACAGCATGTCTCTGGGATGTGGGAGGAAATGGGAGCACCCGGAGGAAACCCACTCAACCACAGGGAGGACATGCACAGAAGGCAACCCAGCTGAGGATCGAAAGCCTCTTGCTGTGAGGCAGCAATGCTAACTGCTCCACCACCACGGAAGCTAAAATAAGGCCATTAAATGATGTTAATTATGTAGTAGGCAGGTGGAATGCGT